>NC_069506.1:85180624-85375624 GCF_027579735.1 Bombina bombina | reverse complement strand
GTAGTCCCCAGGTTACGAACAAGATAGTTGAATTTGTATGTAAGTTGGAACAGGCACTTTATTTAGGTGAAACTCTAGCCAAACATTTTTTTAGTTTTGGAAAGCACAGGGAAAAGTTTGTTTTTGCTATCTGTGCCCCTGTTCAGAAAAATTTCCACTTCACTTTCTGTCCTTGTGACAATTGGATTTTGAGTATTTTGGTTTATCCTGTAAAGAAGGATTGGCAATAAAGCTCTATTTTCTCTGTTTTGTAAGTATGAGTTGTACGTAAGTCGGATGTCCTGTAACCCGGGGGCTGCCTGTTATATATATATATATATATATATATATATATATGTAACCCACACACCCCTCGGTTTACAACGGTTCATATTTGCAACCGTTTCAGAATAATACCTTTTTTTTTTCAGTCATGTGACTGCTATTGAGAAGCAGTGCATTGATTAAAATAGCCAGTAGGGGGAGCTGTCCGCTTGTGTTGCAGCAAAGATATGCAAGCCAAAGCACACAAGCAGGCTGAAATTAATTAGTGTAGCTAGCTAGACCTGAGCTATCGGGCAGCTTTCAAATTAACAATATCTTCCGGTCTATAAATCAGTCCAGATTGGAATGCATAGAAAGAACTGTTTGCAAAAAATTGCAAGTAAAGTTTGTATTGTGTGATTATTTTATTCATTTATAGTGCTGTTTAGCAAATGATTTTGTTCATTTAACTTAGTTTAATTATATATTTTGTGTTGTGTGATTATTTTATTACTTTTATAATGCTGTTTAGCATTTAAAGTCTTCATTTCAAAGCTTTAGAAATAATGTATTCGGTGTTACTTATGACAATTTTGATGAGGGGCCTGGAACCTAACTCCCTCACTTCCCATTGACTTACGTTATAAACTGGGTTTCAAATTACAATGGTTTTGATTTACAACCATTTCCTTCTGGAACCTAACCCCGGCGTAAACTGAGGGCTACCTGTGTGTGTGTGTGTGTGTATATATATATATATATATATATATAATATATATATATATATATATATATATATATATATATATACACACATACGATATTAAAAGTCTACACACCCCTGTTTAAAATGGTAGGTTTCTGTTATGTAAAAAAAATGAGACACAGATAAATCATTTCAGAACTTTTTCCCACCTTTAATGTGACCTATAAACTATGCAACTCAATTGAAAAACAATCTGAAATCTTTTAGGTGAAGGAAAGTAAAAATAAAATAATATGGTTGCATGAACTAATATTTTGTTGGAACAACTTTTGATTTTATTACTGCACTCAGTCTTTTTGGGTAAGAGTCTATAAGCATGGCACATCTTGACTTGGCATGTGTGTGTGTATATGTGTGTGTATGTATGTATATACACCCCTGTTAAAATGTCAGGTTTCTGTGATGTAAAAAAATGAGACAAAGATAAATTATTTCAGAACTTTTTCCACCTTTTAATATGACCTTTTAAACTGTACATCTTAATTGAAAAACAAACTGAAACCTAAGTGGAGGGAAGTAAAATTAAAAAAAATAAAATAGCTGTAGCTGTGTTCAGAATTAAGCAATCCCATTCAAAATAATGTTAAATAGGAGTAAGTACACGCCTGTCATCATTTCAAGTGCCTCTGATTAACCCCAAATAAAGTTCAGCTGTTCTAGTAGGTCTTTCCTGACATTTTGTTAGTTGCATCCTACAGCAAAAGCCATGGTCCGCAGAGTGCTTCTAAAGTATCAGAGGGATGTCATTGTTAAAAGGTATCAGTCAGGAGAAGGGTACAAAAGAATTTCCAAGGCATTAGATATACCATGGAACACAGTGAAGACAGTCATGATCAAGTGGAGAAAATATGGTGCAACAGTGACATTACCAATAACTGGACGTCCCTCCAAAATTGATGAAAAGACGATAAGAAAACTGGTCTGGGAGGCTGCCAAGAGGCATACAGCAACATTAAAGGAGCTACAGGAATATCTGGCAAGTACTGGCTGTGTGGTACATGTGACAACAATTGCCCGTATTCTTCATATGTCTGGAATATCTGAAGTCTCCCAAAAGCATGTCGCAAAAGGTGTTTTGGTCTGATGAAACCAAAGTTGAACTTTTTGGCCATAATTCCAAAAGATATGTTTGGCGCAAAAACAACACTGCGCATCACCAAAAGAATACCATACCCACAGTGAAGCATGGTGGTGACAGCATCATGCTTTGGGGCTGTTTTTCTTCAGCTGGAACTGGGGCCTTAGTCAAGGTAGAGGGAATTATGAACAGTTCCAAATAGCAGTCAATATTGGCACAAAACCTTTAGGCTTCTGCTAGAAAGCTGAACATGAAGAGGAACTTCATCTTTCAGCATGACATCGACCCAAAGCATACATCCAAATCAACAAAGGAATGGCTTCACAAGAAGAAGATTCAAGTTTTGGGATGGCCCAGCCAGAGCCCAGACCTGAATCCAATTCAAAATCTGTGGGGTGAACTGAAGAGGGCTGTGCACAGGAGATGCCCTCACATTCTGACAGATTTAGAGTGTTTTTGCAAAGAAGAGTGGGCAAATCTTGCCAAGTCAAGATGTGCCATGCTGAAAGGCTGAGTGCTGTAATAAAATCAAAAGGTGCTTTAATAAACTTGAATCTTCTTCTTGTGAAAGTAAAAATAAAATAATATGGTTGCATGAACTAATATTTTGTTGGAACAACTTTTGATTTTATTACTGCACTCAGTCTTTTTGGGTAAGAGTCTATAAGCATGGCACACCTTTTAATATGACCTTTAAACTGTACATCTTAATTGAAAAAACAAACTGAAACCTAAGTGGAGGGAAGTAAAATTAAAAAAAATAAAATCTTCCAGATATAGACTGGAAGATTCCTTCTGCTAGATCGGCTAGAAGCAGGTTCTCTCTCTCTCTCGTTCTCTCTCTCTCGTTCTCTCTCTCTCTCGTTCTCTCTCTCTCTCTCTCTCTCTCGTTCTCTCTCTCTCTCGTTCTCTCTCTCTCTCGTTCTCTCTCTCTCTCTCTCTCTCTCGTTCTCTCTCTCTCTCTCTCTCTCTCTCTCTCTCTCTCTCTCTCTCTCTCTCTCGTTCTCTCTCTCTCTCTCGTTCTCTCTCTCTCTCGTTCTCTCGTTCTCTCTCTCTCTCGTTCTCTCTCTCTCTCGTTTTCTCTCGTTCTCTCTCTCTCGTTTTCTCTCTTTCTCTCTCGTTTTCTCTCTTTCTCTCTCGTTTTCTCTCTCTCTCTCTCTCGTTTTCTCTCTCTCTCTCACTCTCTCTCTCGTTTTCTCTCTCTCTCTCTCTCTCGTTTTCTCTCTCTCTCTCTCTCGTTTTCTCTCTCTCTCTCTCTCTCGTTTTCTCTCTCTCTCTCTCTCTCTCTCTCGTTTTCTCTCTCTCTCTCTCTCTCTCTCGTTTTCTCTCTCTCTCTCTCTCTCGTTTTCTCTCTCTCTCTCGTTTTCTCTCTCTCTCTCTCTCTCTCTCTCTCTCGTTTTCTCTCTCTCTCGTTTTCTCTCTCTCTCTCTCTCTCGTTTTCTCTCTCTCTCTCTCTCTCTCTCGTTTTCTCTCTCTCTCTCTCTCTCGTTTTCTCTCTCTCTCTCTCTCTCGTTTTCTCTCTCTCTCTCTCGTTTTCTCTCTCTCTCTCTCTCTCTCGTTTTCTCTCTCTCTCTCTCTCTCTCTCTCTCTCTCTCTCTCTCTCTCTCTCGTTTTCTCTCTCTCTCTCTCTCTCTCTCGTTTTCTCTCTCTCTCGTTTTCTCTCTCTCTCTCTCTCTCTCTCTCTCTCGTTTTCTCTCTCTCTCTCGTTTTCTCTCTCTCTCTCCCTCTCTCTCTCTCTCTCTCTCGTGTTTTCTCTCTCTCTCTCTCTCTCTCTCTCTCTCTCTCTCTCTCTCTCTCTCTCTCTCTCGTTTTCTCTCTCTCTCTCTCTCGTTTTCTCTCTCTCTCTCTCTCTCTCTCTCTCTCTCGTTTTCTCTCTCTCTCTCTCTCTCTCTCTCTCGTTTTCTCTCTCTCTCTCTCTCTCTCTCTCTCTCGTTTTCTCTCTCTCTCTCTCTCTCTCTCTCTCTCGTTTTCTCTCTCTCTCTCTCTCTCTCTCTCTCGTTTTCTCGTTTTCTCTCTCTCTCTCTCTCTCGTTCTCTCTCTCTCTCTCTCTCTCTCTCGTTTTCTCTCTATCTCTCTCTCTCGTTTTCTCTCTCTCTCTCGTTTTCTCTCTTTCTCTCTCTCTCGTTTTCTCTCTCTCTCTCTCTCGTTTTCTCTCTCTCTCTCTCTCTCTCTCTCTCGTTTTCTCTCTCTCTCTCTCTCTCTCTCTCTCTCGTTTTCTCTCTCTCTCTCTCTCTCTCTCTCTCTCTCTCTCGTTTTCTCTCTCTCTCTCTCTCTCTCTCTCGTTTTCTCTCTCTCTCTCTCTCTCTCGTTCTCTCTCTCTCTCTCTCTCTCTCTCGTTTTCTCTCTTTCTCTCTCTCTCTCTCGTTTTCTCTCTCTCTCTCGTTTTCTCTCTTTCTCTCTCTCTCGTTTTCTCTCTCTCTCTCTCGTTTTCTCTCTCTCTCTCTCTCTCGTCCTCTCTTTCTCTTCTCTCTCCTCTCTCGTTTTCTCTCTTTCTCTCTCTCTCGTTTTCTCTCTCTCTCTCGTTTTCTCTCTTTCTCTCTCTCTCGTTTTCTCTCTCTCTCTCTCGTTTTCTCTCTCTCTCTCTCTCGTTTTCTCTCTCTCTCTCTCTCTCTCTCTCTCGTTTTCTCTCTCTCTCTCTCTCGTTTTCTCTCTCTCTCTCTCTCTCGTTTTCTCTCTCTCTCTCTCGTTTTCTCTCTCGTTTTCTCTCTCTCTCTCTCTCTCGTTTTCTCTCTCTCTCTCTCTCTCTCTCGTTTTCTCTCTCTCCCTCTCTCTCTCGTTTTCTCTCTCTCTCTCTCTCTCTCTCGTTTTCTCTCTCTCTCTCTCTCTCTCTCTCGTTTTCTCTCTCTCTCTCTCTCTCTCTCTCTCTCTCTCTCTCTCGTCACCAGTTTCTCTCTCTCTCTCTCTCTCTCGTCACCAGTTTCTCTCTCTCTCTCTCTCTCGTCACCAGTTTCTCTCTCTCTCTCGTTTTCTCTCTCTCTCTCTCTCTCTCTCTCTCTCTCTCTCTCTCTCGTTTTCTCTCTCTCTCTCTCTCTCTCTCTCTCTCTCTCGTTTTCTCTCTCTCTCTCTCTCTCTCTCTCTCTCTCTCTCTCTCTCGTTTTCTCTCTCTCTCTCTCTCTCTCTCTCTCGTTTTCTCTCTCTCTCGTTTTCTCGTTCTCTCTCTCTCTCTCGTGTGCTCTCTCTCTCTCTTTTTTTTTTTTCTCTCTCTCTCCTCACTGCAGGAGAGAGAGAGAAACACATGTACAGAGGGCCGCAAGTACCCCCAACAGAGCAAGTTTAAATGACAGCTGAACCAGTGCACAGGTGACATAATCAGGTGATGGGTGAGAGCAAGTTAGTAACCACTGAGTTACTGATCAGCTGATTACTTCACCTGTGCACTGATTCAGCTATAATGAAAACCTGGCCTGTTTGACCATTGTTGAGAAACACTGCACTAAAGCACCAGCTCATCGGAAATGTATTGATTACCTGGAGAATAAAGCACACATACTCTGCTCACTGACACCCACACACACACAATTCTGTGGCACAGTGCCAGTTACTAAGCAATTACAATGATACACAATCTCTTCTCTACTCACTACTGTATTGTAAAAATAGAAATAATTTACCATACAAGATTTAAACAAAGGACAAGTTATCAATACTGCCAACACAGCTGCTGCAATATGGTGTTGAAGAAACGCACGTGCACATCCCACTTAGGTATGCTCTTCAACAAAGGATACCAAAAGAATGAAGTACATAATAATAAAAGTAAAATAGAAAGTTTATTTATTTATTTTTTGTGTGCAATTTCTATCTGAATGATGGAAATGTAATTCTGACTTTCATGTTCCTTTCAAAAACTAATTTGATTTGCTGACATGGGGCCAGTAACAGTTGATGCTAATTCTCAAAATATAAATAACTAGAAAAGTCTATTAAAATGGCATGCTCTACCTCAATCATGAAAGTTTAATTTTAAATCTCTCCCTTTGACTATGTGTTTAACCAGTTACTTTACAGTGGCATTATTTCTAAAAACATTTAACTGCAATAATTACATATATTTTTTTAAATGACTCATTATCTCCATTTTATTAATATAAACTTGTATAAAAGCAGCACATAGTAAAAACACATGCAACAGCTTTCAGTTGATTTGTGAATTACAAGTTAACAACAGTCTTTAAATAAATGGAGACACAGAGAAAAATAAAAATTGATACTGCATCCTCTGACTGAACAGATATAACATATATGGAGTTTGTACCAAATTAAATAAAATAACCATGAAAAAGGGAGGCTTAGCAATATTCAATGTCAAAAACTTTAATTTAAAAATTGTGGACACAGCACACTTAACTTCAAACTCTGGGCTTTAAATTATGGATTTAAATTTGAATTGACCCTTTGACTTCCTGTCAGTATTGGGTTATGCTCACTTACTGTCCCCCTGTTAATGAGCTGTATCTGAACGCAATTTGTGAATCACAAGAGATGTAGAATACTACTTTACTCTTCTGCTTGGTGTCATCCGTTCTTGGGTTACCTCAGCTTCCAGTTGTGTCACATGACCCTGCTGACTGCATCCTCCTGATTAATCTATATATCCTTTACTTGCTAGGAGGCATCAAGAGGGGTGGCCTCCTATTGGTCCCAATTTTTTGCTGCTAATATATTGAGAGAACACAGGTGGTACTGCAATGGAGAGAAGCATTCCTGTACCTGCCTCTCCATAGCATTACATGGGGGGAAAATAATTTTTTTTGTTGTTGTTTTCATTAAAATTTAATTAAGCTTTGGCCACATATGGCAGGGTAGACATCGCCTCCCCTGCCTCCTATGAGTGCACGTCCCTTGTGTGTGTGGTATATGTATGTGTATGTATATGTGTATATGTGTGTATGTGTGTGTGTGTATATATATATATATATATATATATATATATATATATATATATATATATATATATATATATATATATATATATATTATATATATATATATATAATTAGTCTTGTGTCACAGGAGGAACTTTTGATATACAATTATGCTTAAATTGTACTTTCACCTTTTTGTAATCTTTTTCATTGAATGCATTTTCTGCAATGTTCAATATATTGGGCTCACAAGTAGAGACGTCGATTCCCGAATTCGGGAACATTTGTCCACTATTTTATTGGGTAGGTCTTCTACTCCGCTTGTGCAACATTTTGCCAAAAAAACATGCTATTGAAAAAGTTGAGACCCCCAAAAGGGGAGGAAATCTTGAGCAAATGTGGCTAAAAGAGAAATGTACTGGGTATTTAGGTTAGGCACTCGTATCCCCAAGGTATAAATTCTAGATATGACCTTATTAGCTATTGAGAATAGTGATTTCCCTCTGATATGTGGTGCCTGACTTTTTCTAGCCCCTTCTTTCTCCTATTTCATTCCCATTCTGATATTTTCGTATTTGTATTTAGTTCTTATATGATATTTTAAATTGTATATATGTTCAGGGGGTGACAGGGGTGACTCCTGTCAGGGGCCCAATTGGCCAGGGGGCCCCATGAGGCAAGAACTAAAAAAAAACAAAAAACAACAACATTTTGGCAGCCATCAGTGGGTACTACAGCAGAGTACTAATTGAGCATGGGAAATGTTATTACAACGAGTAAAGTATTAGCATTTGAGAGGATTTCTGAGTGTGCACTAAACCACTATGCACAGTGTGAGACTTGGCACTTTGTTTGTACAGTGTGTGCCTGAGTCAGACGGCAGATTACTTTCATTTGCAGAGGAGGTAGGACTTATTTAGCAAATGGTTTTTTATTTCTTTGTGCAATTTCGGATTGTAACTTCAGTGTGGTAGTAGTTATATGGTGGGGTCGATAAAAACACATTATTTTTTTTAGCAGCAGTGTATTTATGATTATTTGACAATGCTGTAGAAATTATATATTTAAAACCATGCAGAAATGTCTCCTTTTGGCAGATATGCATTTTATTTATATATATATATATATATATATATATATATATATATATATATATATATATATATATATATATATATATATATATATATATATATATATATATATATATATATATATATATATATATTACATTCAAGTTTACTGCCCCTTTATAGAAGGACTTTCCAGATGCAAGGAGGCATTTGATCTAAGATTTTTACATCTGCATAAAATGTTATACTCTCAGACTAGGATTGCTCAATGTTTGAAATGAGACAGGTAAACTTAAAATTGTTCAGTTTACACTACAGCTGACTTAATTTTGAAATACATACCAACAAGCCTAAATCCTTTATTTAACCAGATCTAATGGTATGAGTACCACAGCTTATGGTTCCACCAAGACCATATAGAGTACAGCATTTTCAAAATCCATAAGTACAGCTGACAGATGGGAACATTTGTACACTATATTTGAAGTGGTGCTCTTGGTTCGGGAAAATGGGTAAAAACAAACATATGTCAACCTTTTAAAAGTACTTTTCTTCATCTAGCCATCAACCCATATCATTAATGTACAATTTTGAATTCACAGAAATATTTTTGTTTGCACATTTACAAATATGATTCTTTAAAAAGTGATCTCTTAATTTCTGCATTCTTTTTATCATGCATGTCACACAATGTTGATTTAGGGGATACAAGGTGCATAAATGTTTCCTCCTGTGAGTGTTTCTGTGGGTCTCTGTGTTTATGTCTTTGTGCTTTGGTTTGTGTCTCTGAGTGTGTATGTATTTTTTTTTCTGTGGGTCTCTATGTGAGGGTGGGTGTGTATGTCTTTGAGCTTTTTCTATGGATGTCTCTGTGAGGGTGTGTGTATGTTTTGTCTTTGTGTATTTTCTCTGGATGCCTCTATAATGGTGGGTGTGTATGTCTGTGTTTTCTGTGGATGTCTCTGTAAGGGTGTGTGTGTATGTATGTCTGTGTTTTCTGTGGATGTCTCTATGAGGGTGTGTGTATGTATGTCTTTCTGTGTGGTTGTGTGTATGTCTTTGTGTGTTTTCTGTTAGTGTCTCTGTGTCTTTTTGTGTGTTTTCTGAGGCTGTCTGTGTTTCCTTGGGTGTATGTGCAAGTTTGAGTTTGTGTGTGTGTGTCCATTGTCTGTTCCTTTTTAGGACATTTTGACCTTACTACTGATTATTCACATCTTTCTATAGACTTTGAGACTAATGAGACCTTTCCGGAAGTCACCAATCCATCATTTAACCTTTAAATTCTTGTTTCTCCAACATTGGTGTGTCCGGTCCACGGCGTCATCCTTACTTGTGGGAAAAAATCTCTTCCCCAACAGGAAATGGCAAAGAGTCCCAGCAAAAGCTGGCCATATAGTCCCTCCTAGGCTCCGCCCACTCCAGTCATTCTCTTTGCCGTTGCACAGGCAACATCTCCACGGAGATGGTTAAGAGTATGTGGTGTTTAGTTGTAGTTTTTTATTCTACTATCAAGAGTTTGTTATTTTAAAATAGTGCTGGTATGTACTATTTACTCTGAAACAGAAAAAGATGAAGAGTTCTGTTTGTGAGAGGAAGATGATTTTAGCAGCAGTAACTAAAATCGTTTGCTGTTTCCACATAGGACTGTTGAGATGAAGAAACTTCAGTTGGGGGAAACAGTTAGCAGACTTTTCTGCTTAAGGTATGACTAGCCATATTTCTAACAAGACTGTGTAATGCTGGAAGGCTGTCATTTCCCCTCATGGGGACCGGTAAGCCATTTTCTTAGTCTCAAACAGAATAAACAGCTTAATATGGGCTGTAAAACTGGTAGACACTTTTATGGGCAAAATCGATTGCTTTATTTGAGCATTTTATACATGTTTATGCTTGAAATTCACACTTATAATCTTGGGGAACGTTTTTTAACGTCAGGCACTGAGTTAGACACCTTTCCAGTCAGGAAGGGTCTTCCCAGTTGTAGGCTGAGCCTCATTTTCGCGCCATTACTGCGCAGTTACTTTTGAGAGCAAGACATGCAGATGCATGTGTGTGGATCTGAAAGTAGTTGGAAAGGTTCCTAGAAGGCTTCATTTGGTATCGTATTCCCCCCTGGGTTTGGTAAAGTCGCAGCAAAGGCTGTAGCTGGGACTGTAGAGGGGTTTAAAACGGTTATTTTAAAGGTTAAAGCTCTGAAATTTGGTGTGCAATACTTTTAATGCTTTAAGACACTGTGGTGAAATTTTGGTAAATTTTGAACAATTCCTTCATACTTTTTCACATATTCAGTAATAAAGTGTGCACTGTTTAAAATTTAAAGAGACGGTAACGTTTTTGTTTTAAAACGGTTTTTTGTGCTTTATTGACAAGTTTAAGCCTGTTTAACATGTCTGTACCTTCAGATAAGCTATGTTCTATATGTATGAAAGTCAATGTGTCTCCCCCTTCAAAATTGTGTGATAATTGTGCCATAGCGTCCAAACAAAGTAAGGACAGTGCTGCCACAGATAGTAAAATTGCCCAAGATGTTTCATCAGATGAAGGGAGTAGACATAGTTCTACATCATCTCCTTCTGTGTCTACGCCAGTTTTGCCCACGCAGGAGGCCCCTAGTACTTCTAGCGCGCCAATGCTTATTACTATGCAACAATTGACGGCAGTAATGGATAACTCCATAGCAAATATTTTATCCAAAATGCCTACATATCAGAGAAAGCGCGATTGCTCTGTTTTAAACACTAAAGAGCAGGAGGGCGCTGATAATTGCTCTGTCATACCCTCACACTAATCTGAAGGGGCCATGAGGGAGGTTTTGTCAGATGGGGAAATTTCAGATTCAGGAAAAATTTCTCAACAGGCTGAACCTGATGTTGTGACATTTAAATTTAAATTAGAGCATCTCCGCGCACTGCTTAAGGAGGTGTTATCTACGCTGGATGATTGTGACAACCTGGTCATTCCAGAAAAATTATGCAAGATGGACAAGTTCCTAGAGGTTCCGGTGCACCCCGACGCTTTTCCTATACCCAAGCGGGTGGCGGACATAGTGAATAAGGAGTGGGAGAAGCCCGGCATACCTTTTGTTCCCCCTCCTATATTTAAGAAATTATTTCCTATGGTCGACCCCAGAAAGGACTTATGGGAGACAGTCCCTAAGGTCGAGGGGGGAATTTCTACTCTAAACAAGCGCACTACTATTCCTATTGAGGATAATTGTGCTTTCAAAGATCCTATGGATAAAAAATTGGAGGGTTTGCTTAAAAAGATTTTTGTACAGCAAGGTTACCTCCTGCAACCCATTTCGTGCATTGTTCCTGTCACTACAGCAGCGTGGTTCTGGTTCGAGGAACTAGAAAAGTCGCTCAGTAGAGAGACTCCGTATGAGGAGGTTATGGACAGAGTTCACGCACTCAAGTTGGCTAATTCTTTTATTTTAGATGCCGCTTTGCAATTAGCTAGATTAGCGGCGAAAAATTCAGGGTTTGCAATTGTGGCGCGCAGATCGCTTTGGCTAAAGTCTTGGTCAGCGGATGTATCTTCCAAGACAAAATTGCTTAATATCCCCTTCAAGGGTAAAACTCTCTTTGGGCCAGAATTGAAAGAGATTATCTCAGACATCATTGGGGGAAAGGGCCACGCCCTCCCACAAGATAGGCCTTTCAAAGCCAAGAATAAGTCTAATTTTCGTTCCTTTCGCAATTTCAGGAATGGACCGGCCTCTAATTCCGCATCCTCTAAACAAGAGGGTAATGCTTCACAAACCAAACCAGCCTGGAAACCGATGCAAGGCTGGAACAAGGGTAAGCAGGCCAAGAAGCCTGCTGCTGCTAACAAAACAGCATGAAGGAGTAGCCACCGATCCGGGACCGGATCTATTAGGGGGCAGACTCTCTCTCTTTGCTCAGGCTTGGGCAAGAGATGTTCAGGATCCCTGGGCACTAGAAATAGTTTCTCAGGGTTATCTTCTGGAATTCAAGGAACTACCCCCAAGGGGAAGGTTCCACATGTCTCATTTATCCTCAAACCAAATAAAGAGACAGGCATTCTTACATTGTGTAGAAGACCTGTTAAAAATGGGAGTGATACACCCAGTTCCAACGGCGGAACAGGGAATGGGATTTTACTCAAATCTGTTTGTAGTTCCCAAAAAAGAGGGAACTTTCAGACCAATTCTGGATTTAAAGATCCTAAACAAATTTCTCAGGGTTCCATCGTTCAAAATGGAGACCATTCGAACGATTCTACCTACAATCCAGGAAGGTCAATTTATGACTACCGTGGACCTAAAGGATGCGTATCTACATATTCCTATCCACAAGGATCATCATCAGTTCCTAAGGTTCGCCTTTCTGGACAAACATTACCAGTTTGTGGCCCTCCCATTCGGGTTAGCCACTGCTCCAAGGATTTTTACAAAGGTACTCGGGTCCCTTCTAGCGGTTCTAAGATCAAGGGGCATTGCAGTAGTACCTTACTTGGACGACATTCTGATACAAGCGTTGTCTCTCTCAAAGGCAAAGGCTCACACAGACATCGTTCTGGCCTTTCTCAGATCTCACGGATGGAAGGTGAACATAGAAAAAAGTTCCCTGTCTCCGTCGACAAGAGTTCCTTTCTTTGGAACAATAATGGATTCTTTAGAAATGAGGATTTTCCTGACAGAAGTCAGAAAGTCAAAACTTCTAAACGCTTGTCAAGTTCTTCATTCTATTCCTCGTCCTTCCGTAGCTCAGTGCATGGAAGTAGTAGGGTTGATGGTTGCAGCAATGGACATAGTTCCTTTTGCGCGAATTCATCTAAGACCATTACAACTGTGCATGCTGAAACAGTGGAATGGGGACTATACAGACTTGTCTCCAGTGATTCAAGTAGATCAGAAGACCAGAGACTCACTCCATTGGTGGCTAACCCTGGACCACCTGTCCCAGGGAATGAGCTTCCGCAGACCAGAGTGGGTCATCGTCACGACCGACGCCAGTCTAGCGGGCTGGGGCGCGGTCTGGGAATCCCTGAAAGCTCAGGGACTATGGTCTCGGGAAGAGTCTCTTCTCCCGATAAACATTCTGGAACTGAGAGCGATATTCAATGCTCTCAGGGCTTGGCCTCAACTATCAAAGGCCAGATTTATAAGATTCCAATCAGACAACATGACGACTGTTGCTTATATCAATCATCAGGGGGGAACAAGGAGTTCCCTGGCGATGAGAGAAGTGACCAAGATAATAGAATGGGCAGAGGATCACTCCTGCCACCTATCTGCAATCCACATCCCAGGAGTGGAAAACTGGGAGGCGGATTATCTGAGTCGTCAGACATTCCATCCGGGGGAGTGGGAACTTCACCCGGAGATCTTTGCCCAACAAACTCAATTATGGGGCATTCCAGACATGGATCTGATGGCGTCTCGTCAGAACTTCAAGGTTTCTTGCTACGGGTCCAGATCCAGGGATCCCAAGGCGACTCTAGTGGATGCACTAGTAGCGCCTTGGACCTTCAACCTAGCTTATGTGTTTCCACCGTTTCCTCTCATTCCCAGGCTGGTAGCCAGGATCAAGCAGGAGAGGGCCTCGGTGATCTTGATAGCTCCTGCGTGGCCACGCAGGACTTGGTATGCAGACCTGGTGAATATGTCATCGGTTCCACCATGGAATCTACCTTTGAGACAGGACCTTCTTGTACAGGGTCCATTCGAACATCCAAATCTGGTCTCCCTCCAGCTGACGGCTTGGAAATTGAACGCTTGATTCTATCAAAGCATGGGTTTTCAGATTCTGTGATAGATACTCTGGTTCAAGCCAGAAAACCGGTAACTAGAAAAATTTACCATAAAATATGGAAAAGATATATCTGCTGGTGTGAATCCAAGGGATTCCCATGGAATAAGATCAAAATTCCTAAGATCCTTTCCTTTCTACAAGAAGGTTTGGATAAAGGATTATCAGCGAGTTCTCTAAAGGGACAGATTTCTGCTTTATCTGTCTTACTACACAAACGACTGGCAGCTGTGCCAGATGTTCAAACATTTGTTCAGGCTCTGGTTAGGATCAAGCCTGTTTACAGACCTTTGACTCCTCCCTGGAGTTTAAATCTAGTTCTTTCAGTTCTCCAAGGGGTTCCGTTTGAACCTTTACATTCCATAGATATTAAGTTGTTATCTTGGAAAGTTTTGTTCTTGGTTGCTATTTCTTCTGCTAGAAGAGTTTCTGAGTTATCTGCTCTGCAGTGTACTCCGCCCTATCTGGTGTTCCATTCAGATAAGGTTGTTTTGCGTACTAAGCCTGGTTTTCTTCCAAAAGTTGTTTCCAACAAAAATATTAACCAGGAGATAGTTGTACCTTGTTTGTGTCCGAATCCAGTTTCAAAGAAGGAACGTTTGCTACACAATTTAGATGTAGTCCGTGCTCTAAAATTCTATTTAGAAGCTACAAAAGAGTTCAGACAAACATCTTCTCTGTTTGTCGTCTATTCTGGTAAAAGGAGAGGTCAAAAAGCGACTTCTGCCTCTCTTTCCTTTTGGCTTAAAAGCATCATCCGATTGGCTTACGAGACTGCCGGACGGCAGCCTCCTGAAAGAATCACAGCTCACTATACTAGGGCTGTGGCTTCCACATGGGCCTTCAAGAACGAGGCTTCTGTTGATCAGATATGTAAGGCAGCGACTTGGTCTTCACTGCACACTTTTGCCAAATTTTACAAATTTGATACTTTTGCTTCTTCTGAGGCTATTTTTGGGAGAAAGGTTTTGCAAGCCGTGGTGCCTTCTGTTTAGGTAACCTGATTTGCTCCCTCCCTTCATCCGTGTCCTAAAGCTTTGGTGTTGGTTCCCACAAGTAAGGATGACGCCGTGGACCGGACACACCAATGTTGGAGAAAACAGAATTTATGCTTACCTGATAAATTACTTTCTCCAATGGTGTGTCCGGTCCACGGCCCGCCCTGGTTTTTTAATCAGGTTTGATGAATTATTTTCTCTAACTACAGTCACCACGGCACCCTATAGTTTCTCCTGTTTTTTCCTCCTGTCCGTCGGTCGAATGACTGGGGTGGGCGGAGCCTAGGAGGGACTATATGGCCAGCTTTTGCTGGGACTCTTTGCCATTTCCTGTTGGGGAAGAGATATTTTCCCACAAGTAAGGATGACGCCGTGGACCGGACACACCGTTGGAGAAAGTAATTTATCAGGTAAGCATAAATTCTGTTTTAGGCAGTTCAGGGCCCTTCCTTTCAGCCACTGCATGCTGTTTTCATCATTTAGTTGGCATCTTCCTTTACAAAAAGATAATCAGAACTCCATATTTTGTTTTCTAAATCTCTTTTTTTTTTTTTTTTACAAAACTTTAGTCTACCTCATTACTTGGCAGGTCAATGTAAACAAGTGCTAAGTGTCTGTGTGGGTGTCTGTGTCTGCGTGTCTGCTAGAGTGTCTATATGTGAATCCTTATGTGTGAGTGTGTGTGTGTGTTTCAGTGTATGAGTGTGTCTGTGTGTTTGTATGTCACTTCCTTTACAACCTTTCCAAGTTTAAATAGACACTTAAGAATAAAGTGCATATACACGTTTTAGTCACTTGGTCAAAAATTGCACTTGTCAAAGGGGGGGGGGGGGGGGGCTGATCAATGGTTTTTTGAAACCAACAGTAATTTTAAGAGTCTTATTATATTGGGTTATTTGTCATTTTCTCATCTTTATGTGTATTTATGCAATATTTTCTGATTTCATCCCAGAGTGACAATATAGCATACATCCATAAAATATATCTGTTTATTTACACAGCTTTTTATGGCTCATTGAGGAATTAACAATTAAATTCTAACTAATCCAGATATATATATGTTATGTTTTCTTGACCATGCAAGGCATAAATTATATGAAATCTGGCTTATTATTTAGCTAAAAAGGGGTTTACAATGTACAAATTGTAGCTATGGGATTAAATATTTCTATATTATATTAATAGATAGAATTGACTAAGTTCTAGTTTAAAATATTGCATAAATACACATAAAGATGAGAAAATGACAAATAACCCAATATAATAAGACTCTTAAAATTACTGTTGGTTTCAAAATACACAATTATTTATTAGATCAGCTATAAAACATAAAATGGCACTGTTACAAACTGCTGTTTGTAACTGGCCCTTTAAATGGAAAATTGCCCTGCTTCCCTGGATTTTGGAGAAGCCTATTTGCCAGCCTCCTTCCACATGACTATGGCCCCTGGAAGATTGTGCCCCTGAGGACATATTGACTTTTGTTGGGTGTGTGTGGCCCTTTAAGAACCGTCTGGGGACATATTGTGACTTTGGTGAACAATGCCCCTTTAAGACTATGTCCCCAGACCTGTGAAATGACTTGTCCCTGGCTTTCTCCCACTTGGTTCAGTTTCATTGTGTGCCATTAAGAGTTAAATTTTGTTCAGCTTCAAGAAACCTATTCTAAATACAAGTCTGCTGGGATTAGCTCTAATTAGGTTTAGTGATCAACTTTCCCATTGTCTAATCAGACTAGTATTGATAAGGTGGACTGCATTGTTTTATTGTGTGTAATGTTATCTGCTGAAGTAAATGTTGTGGCCTGTCAAAGGGAGTGTCTCTCTATCTAATATCAAATGTGTGATGGGGGATTTTATGCCTCCCCCTGAGAGTGTCCTGTTTGCATGTAACCTCAATAAAAAGGAGGCTGTGTGCTCCAGCACATGAGACCTATTTTTGACCCTCTAACTTGCAGCTTTGACTCATGTTTGTAGGGGACAGCTTATAATCACTACAGGGATTGCTATGCTCTTCATACTCCCTTAGCTACAGGGATTGCTACAGAAGGAAGAGGTTCACCTACTGGAGCCTGGTCATAGGTCCAGGGCGCAGAGCAGACGGCGAGATACCAGCCCAGCAGCGGTGGTTCATAGAGTCTGCATTACTTATGGTGGCTACGCAGCAGTTATAGAGTGTCCACGGTGCTGCTGCTCCTTTGGTGAGCGCTAGGAGCATCCTTTTCTACGGTCCAACTTCCAGCCAGCCTGAAGGCAACCGTAACAGGCACAATATTCAATGCGTAGGCCTAAAGACAATAACATTTACTTATCAGACAAACATACATGACATAGGTACCTTGGGATTATCTTGTGGACAGTCTGTCAATAATTCTGTTTCAGATAGCTCTCTCCTCCTTGACTCCTGACTAACCCTACTGACTAAATCTTGTTCTATATATTCAAAATTGCCCCATCTGTTAGTATTGCTTTGATGCAATTGGTTAATTTGTTTCCCGCTTCACCATATTTGGAAAACTGAATGCCATTGGTCCTAGCTGTTTACATGTAAATAGGGGCTATTGGAGGGGTGATATCTATAAATCATATGGCTTGGACAGCTGTTCTGATTGTAAGGTCAGATGTTCTTTTGTCCTTGATAACCTGTTATTTACCATCCACACCCCAACAGGTACATGAAAGACTCCTATTTACATGTAAACATTTGGTGACTATATTGAATTGAAGGATCTCCTGATTCTCTTTGAGATAGACAGGGCATGATAAACAAAAGGCTTGTATGGCTTTTGTTCTAAAATAGGGCATAGAAAGATATACAGCTTCTATATTTCTCATGGCTAATCAATATGACTAGAATATTATACAAATACATAAATATGCTCATACATACAATATATACATTGAAATGGAACTATAACATAAGCAATTTGCCAAACTGTAACACTATTCAAATCTAAAATATAGTTAAGCTTAAATAATCCCACTAAAAGGTGACCCATTTAATACTAGCAATCATATCCATGAATTTTGTTTATAGACAGAAATGTATCCAATTAATTTTTAAATGTATCTAGGGTATTGGCATTCACTACCTCCTTTGGTAATGAGTTCCACACTTTTTTATTGCTCTTACAGTGAAAAAACGTTTCCGTTGCAGGAGATTAAATCTCCTTTCCTCCAACCTTAAATTGTGACCTCTGGTCACAAACAATTTTCTTGGAATAAACAGAGCTTCTGCCATCTCTGTTTATGGACCTTGAATATAGTTCTAAGCTTGTTATTTACACCTAGCATAGATTGATGGCATTTGTTAAATGAATTGATGTCACTTTTATCTGTTTGCACAATTTTTAGCGGATCGCTTGCTATTGCTGATATATGTATAGATAAATGTGTAAGTCTGTGTCCTTTTTTCTATTTTTAATTCATTAGAATATGTACCAAATTCAACCACTGTAAGTATATATCTGTTATTTTAAGAGTGGACTAGATATTTTTCCAACAATGCCCCTCAAGAGGTGATCCTGTTATGTACTGGGCCCCTTTCGTCTGCTATGTAGTGAACTCTGAGAAAGTTTTGAGTCTCCGGATGCACTAACTCATACAACGTTGAGGGCATCAAGTAATGGAGTTAATAAATCAATAATGCCCTAGCGAATCACATGTTTTTATTTTCCTTTAAATAACCCTTGGAGGAGAGGTAAGACAGAGAGCTATGAGTAGGGCATAAATGCTGAAACGTGTAAGCTTATTTGTATGTTTAGGGTATATGTAGCCTTTTTTGTTATTTTGTTCCTTTTTTAATAATCGCTTAATCAAGCTGAATAAAATAGAAATATTGTTTCATCTGCTACTCCGGATTCCTTTCTTTGATAGATATTTTTTCCCCCTAACCTTATAGATGGTTATTTACCACTGCATATAGATATTCAATATATTTTTATGTTAAAATGAAGTCCAGGTTCACTTTGTTGAGAGGCCCCTTGCATTGGTGGAGAACTAACAAAGATAAATTGCCCACCTTGGTGAAATTGGCAAAGCCCTACTTATACATCTCAAGCACCTCAACACCATCTGAGTGCCTCCTCCCGGCTGCAGGCAAAATAGCTGCAAAAAGAGAGCCAGCCTCTGCCAGGAGCATGTAAACATGTTGACGTTTTTTGCATTTCAATGCAAAGTTTTTAAAAGAGTGAATAACAGAATGTTATAAACAGTGATAGTCTACCTCTTTCTACTTCTACCGCTTTACAGTTTGTGGTTTTGTTTTGCTTAATTAGAAAAATGTGTTCTGCTGCTTAAAAAATTGGATCAACAGTTGTGTGTGTGTGTGTGTGTGTGTATGTGTGTATATATATATATATATATATATATATGTGTGTATATATATGTGTATTATCTTTAATAGTGTATGCTTGAAAAGTACTTAGTGGGTTGATCCTCTATTAGGAATTGGTTAATTTGATACTGGATAGGTAAGGGGCGTATGTTACTATTATCTTAACAGCCAATAGGCTTTTACTACTGGCTTTTTAAATTGAACCAGATGTTAAGTGTAATTCGGATCTATGATTAAGGCTATATGCTGAAACGTGTAAGATCTACTTACTAAATACTCTTTTACCACCTGTTTGGCTTGTACAGCTAAAAGCTGCATTTTAATTTCGGATGAAATAAAGAATCAAACTTTTATTTTGAGCACCACATTTTTGTACTTTTTAGTTCATTAATTCTAAAGGAGCTTGGTAACTCCTTTCTACAACAGTGGTTTGGCTCACCTTTTGAAACCGTCACTTTCTACCAGAATTTCAGATATCATCGGTTCAGCTTTCAAGTGCGCCTTATCCCCCCCAGCCATCTGGCCTCGTATCTTTGCCTCTGATTTGCTGCAAGAGTGATTGATAGCCCGTTCGTCCAATCACAGTCAGGCTGAGTATACGGATCACTTCCGGTTGAAATTACACACTGAGACGAGAGCGGAGCAGACACGGAGCTCCATAGGAGAAATTGGGCTATTGTTTCACTGTGGCACCACAGTGTCTTCAGGAGTTACTAAGCGACTGAGCTCCGTTGGAAGTGAGGCTATACGAGAGTGGGGTGAGTCTATGGTTGCATATTACATTATTGGCTGCAGTTGCATGAAAGAACTGTTCTAAGTCCTAAATTCTGTGTTCCGTTTCAACAGATCCTGGGTTACTTATTATTGGTTACCTCAGTGGGAGCAGTTGGCAGGGAACATTAAACTTTTGCTTGGCTACCGAAATGGTGTGTTTTTCCTAGTTCCCTTGCCTTACTTTCCTCTAAGAAAGTGTTGTTATTATTACTATTTGTCATATTATTTGACTTTTCTTCTCATTACAATGGAGTCCACACAGGGTACAGTGTTATTACTCCCTACAAGCAGTTAATGACTGACTGGGAGGGATTGGAATTGGAACAATTCTTTGGGACCAACTCTTTTGAGGTTAAACTTTGAGATTTATTCCATTCTATGGAGTTACTAAGGATGAAACAAGAGAGACTCAAGTTGGACACTTGAATTATGAATAAATACTTGGGATTGAATATGATCCCCAAGGGGCTTAGAGTTAAAAACATTTCCTACATTTGATGTATCTGATGCTACCTTTATTGCAGAGTGGAGCTCAATTCTTTCTGAATGTTCTTTAAGATTGATGGCAATGCTGGTTAAATATAAAATTGAACAACTTACACAAGTTAGAATTGACATTGTTAAAATGCAGACAGAACTCAATGAATTTAAAATATGTATTGAATATGGTGAGTTTGACACACTGTTAAAAGACACTGTTGAAAAAGCCAAATCAGATATAGTCCTGGTAAAACACACTGGTGATGGAACTATCTGGTTCAGATTTTGAGTTTGAGAGCAATTTGGCATGTGTAGAGGCATCAGAAGTAACAGAAACTGCTCAACTTGCAGTTATTCCCCCCCCCCCCCCGAAACCACAAATTTAAACAACTTGAGGCAAGACCAAAAATCCCTACTAACTTTAATACTAATAAAATTGAGACAGAGAAAGGTCAAATAAAAGAGAAAAGTGATAACTCTCAGGTTTTTCGGTCAGCTCTGAAACCAAAATGAGGGGGTGGGAATTCAGAGGACAAAAGTATAAAAAATTGAATAAAGCACAAATATCAGTTGAGGGAAATAAAAAAACAAGACGTTAAAGATATTTATCGTAATAAGGTCCTTAATTTATCCTCATATGTTTTAACAACTGATGAACAGAAAGTGCTGGAGTATGGCCTTAATTATTGTCCAACAAAAGATTTTGATTTGTTTCATACAATATTAGACGTAAACAGGTTTGTGAGGAATCTAACATTGTGTAAACATTTTCACGAGAACAGCAGAGAAATAGGTCACAACACTAATGAGGTTAATATAAAAGGTAGTATCTTGAATTTGAACTTCCCCGAAGCCTGTGATGTATTCTCCTTAGAGCACCTATTAGATGATCAAACAGAAATTGATACAGAAAACAATGGAACACTTCCCAGTTTTAAACCAAAAACTAATTTCTATCCTTTACATTCAAGGGGTAAGCCATTAGAAATCTTCCATAAGCTGGTGGTTCAAGATTGAATCATTTTAAAACAGTGTCTCCCAAGAGAAATAATTTGACCAATAAAGAAGTCCTTGCAATTGGAAAAAAAAACTACAAGACAACCAATCAATTGTCATATGACAATCTAATAAGGCAGGCTCCGTAGTTATAATGGACACAGTTAAGTATATCACAGAGGGCCAGAGATAGCTCCATGATAATACTGCATATAAGATACTTCATGGTAATCTCACAAACAGGTTTCAGGCTGAATTGAGAGATTTATTAAATGATGGATTATGTGAAGGTTTGCTTGATAAGGTGACATATGATTTTCTGTATGTCACAACTCCTATCACTCCCATATTCCATCATCTACCCAAAACACATAAGGGATTGGACTCAGTTAAAGGACGCCCAATTGTCTCAGGTATTGGGTCATTGATGGAACATCTTTCTGAGTGGCTTGATGCAATACTCCAACCTCTGGTGTCAACCAATCTCAGTTATTTGAGAGATTCATCACATTTATTACTTTTATTGAATGATGTACAGTGGAGCAATAGAACAAGCTGGTTGATAGTAGATGTTGTTTCTTTATATTCTAGCATCCCCCACCAAATGGGACTGGCAGCCATTGATTTTTTTCTTAATCTGAATACCACACTTACTGACCGAGAGAAGCAGTTTGTACTGAGAGTAACAACATTTCTGTTAGAACACAACTCTTTCCTGTTCTTGGCTTAATTGTAATCGTACCTTCAGGTGTGGAAAAAGTCAGTGTAAGACAAAAAAGTGGGGATATTATATACGTATACAGTAAGAGAAAACAGTTCCGTATGAAGGGGTGTGTAAATTGTTCCTCAACCTATGTGTTATATATTGTGGAGTGCTCAGAGCATAAAAAACAATACATAGGCATGACATCTAGAACTGTAAGAAAACGTATCAAGGAACATCTAGGATACATTAAATATGACATTACATGCTCATCCTTGGCAAGGCACTTTATTGAGGATCACAAAAGGATGTAAGGTGCTTTAAATGGTCAGCCATAGAATTAAGTTTACCTAGGAGAGGTGGTAATAAGATGGACATCCTCTCTAAACAAGAAACTTATTGAATACTCACATTAGATACCCAAATACCAAATGGGTTCACTTCAGAATTTGATTTAATTAATTTTAATCAATGATTAATTATATAGCCAATTCTGTTGGCCTATTGAATATAATTGATTATATATATTTGATTTATTTATACACTTACGAGTGTTAATGGAGGTATTAACCCCTTAAGAGATCGATGAAATGTCTGTCTTGTTTACTTCTCTGTGTAATATTCATTAGGCAATTTAGGAGTGTTTTACTTGACACTAATAATGATTAGTTGATGTATCTTTGATGCCAATATTTTCATATTGTATATTTACATCTAATCAATGTTTCTCTCTAGCTATGAGGGTAAACCCCTATGTAATTTATGGTTGCATTCATGCAAGTAATTTTATAAGGGAATAGATGTTGGCAATGTAAAGAGTTTTTGTTGATATTGTTATGAACTTTATAATGCCTGTTTATATGCATAAGGATGCTTTCTCATAATATGTATGTTGTGATTTGCATTCTACTATGGTCACACAATGCTTAAAAAATACTATGTATGTGTATATGTGTATATATATATATATATATATATATATATATATATATATATATATATATATATATATATATTACACACTCTATAAAAAGTCTACACACCCCTGTTAAAATGTCAGGTTTCTGTGATGTAAAAAAATTAGACAAAGATGAATCATTTCAGAACTTTTTCCACCTTTAATGTGACCTATAAACTGCACAGCTCAATTGAAAAACAAACTGAAATCTTTAAGGTGGAGGGAAGTAAACAAAAAAAAAAAACACTAAAATAATGTGGTTGCATAAGTGTGCACACCCTCTTATAACTGGGGATGTAGCTGTGTTCAGAATTAAGCAATCACATTCAAAACCATGTTAAATAAGTCATTACACACCTGCCATAATTTAAAGTGCCTCTGATTAACCCTGAATAAAGTTCAGCTGTTCTAGTAGGTCTTTCCTGACATTTTCTTAGTCACGTCCTACACAAAAGCCATGGTCCGCAGAGAGCTTCCAAAGCATCAGGGATCTCATTGTTAAAAGGTATCAGTCAGGAGAAGGGTACAAAAGAATTTCCAAGGCATTAGATATACCATGGAACACAGTGGAGAACATATGGCACAACAGTGACATTACGAAGAACTGGATGTCCCTCCAAAATTGATGACAAGACGAGAAGAAAACTGGTCTGGAAGGCTACCAAGAGGCCTACAGCAACAGTAAAGGAGCTGCAGGAATATCTGGCAAGTACTGGCTGTGTAGTACATGTGACAACAATCTCCCGTATTCTTCATATGTTTGGGCTTTGGGGTAGACGGCATGACAGAAGCCTTTTCTTACGAAGAAAAACATCCAAGCCCAGCTAAATTGAGCAAAAACACA
Organism: Bombina bombina; assembly: GCF_027579735.1. Lineage (NCBI taxonomy): Eukaryota > Metazoa > Chordata > Amphibia > Anura > Bombinatoridae > Bombina > Bombina bombina. The sequence continues at coordinate 85,351,737 of NC_069506.1, read as the reverse complement.
TCTGAAGTCTCCCAAAACCATGTGAGAAAAGGTGTTATGGTCTGATGAAACCAAGGTTGAACTTTTTGGCAATAATTCCAAAAGTTATGTTTGGCGCAAAAACACTGCATAATCACCAAAAGAACACCATACCCACAGTGAAGCATGGTGGTGGCAGCATCATGCTTTGGGGCTGTTTTTCTTCAGCTGGAACTGGGGCCTTATTCAAGGTAGAGGGAATTATGAACAGTTCCAAATACCAGTCAATATTGGCACAAAACCTTCAGGCTTCTGCTAGAAAGCTGAACATGAAGAGGAACTTCATCTTTCAGCACGACAACGACCCAAAGCATACATCCAAATCAACAAAGGAATGGCTTCACCAGAAGAAGATTAAAGTTTTGGAATGGCCCAGCCAGAGCCCAGACCTGAATCCAATCGAAAATCTGTGGGGTGATCTGAAGAGGGCTGTGCACAGGAGATGCCCTCGCAATCTGACAGATTTGGAGTGTTTTTGCAAAGAAGAGTGGGCAAATCTTGCCAAGTCAAGATGTGCCATGCTTATAGACTCATACCCAAAAATACTGAGTGCTGTAATAAAATCAAAAGTTGCTTCAACAAAGTATTAGTTTAACAGTGTGCACACTTATGCAACCATATTATTTTATTTTTTTAATTTTTACTTCCCTTCACCTAAAAGATTTCAGATTGTTTTTCAATTGAGTTGCATAGTTTATAGGTCACATTAAAGGTGGAAAAAGCTCTGAAATGATTTATCTTTGTCTAATTTTTTTACATCACAGAAACCTGCCATTTTAACAGGGGTGTGTAGACTTTTTATTTCCACTATATGTATATGTGTCTGACAAAGCGGACGAGTTCCGTGAAACGCATAAGGCCACGCCCACCTTACATCACTTGCGACATACACGCTAAGCTGAGTCCTGTGTAATTCTGCAGTTACTCACAGCGTATTCACAGCAAAGTTATAGCGGCACTTCTGGAAATAAGTGGACTTTGAATAAGCGTCTACAATTGAAAGGATTGGCTGTGTGTTCCACTAAGGACATTTGGATTAACCGGGACTATACTGCACTGAAAAACTTCTGGTGATATCGTTTGTGGAAAAAGTGGGGACACTTTGATATCCATCTGCCCTCCCTTACCTCATAAGATTGAGGTTTTATTTGTGAGTAGGGAATACCCTAGGGGTTATTTGTTTTTATATGCGTTTGTTCTTATTAAACTGCTTTGCACTATGAGAGGTGTTTTTGTGCGCTTGTCTTTCAAGATTGCTGCAGCTGTACCTCATTACTCAACTTGAACCTTGAGTCTTCTCTGGACGAGCAGCACTGAACACCTTTCTCTGATACACTCCAACCTAACAGAAGGATAAGACTTTTTATATTTCTATTTTTAATCATTGCATTTTTTATTATGTCTTTTTCCTTCTTTGCATTATTCAGTAATTATTGAGTATATTGCTGTTCATTTTTAAAACTTTCTATATCTGTTGTGAGTGTGCGCAACTCTGTCTATAGTGGTAGTAAACATTCAGGTGTATCTACCTAAAATTTTAAAAATACTTATATGATCTTTAATAGTGTATGCTTGAAAAATACTTATCTTTAATAGTGGGTTAATCCTCTATTAGGAATTGGTTAATTTGATTCTGGATAGGTAAGGCGCGTATGTTACTATTATCTTAACAGCCAATAGGCTTTTACTACTGGCTTTTTAAATTGAACCAGATGTTAAGTGTAATTAGGATCTATGATTGATTAAGGCTATATGCTGAAACGCGTAAGATCTACTTGCTAAATACGCTCTTACGACCTGTGTGGCTTGTATAGCCAAAAGCTGCATTTTAATTTCGGATGAAATAAAGAATCAAACTTTTGTTTTGAGCACCACGTTTTTGTACTTTTTTGTGTATATGTGTGTGTGTGTATACAGGGAGTGCAGAATTATTAGGCAAATGAGTATTTTGACCACATCATCCTCTTTATGCATGTTGTCTTACTCCAAGCTGTATAGGCTTGAAAGCCTACTACCAATTAAGCATATTAGGTGATGTGCATCTCTGTAATGAGAAGGAGTGTGGTCTAATGACATCAACACCCTATATCAGGTGTGCATATTTATTAGGCAACTTCCTTTCCTTTGGCAAAATGGGTCAAAAGAAGGACTTGACAGGCTCATAAAAGTCAAAAATAGTGAGATATCTTGCAGAGGGATGCAGCACTCCTTAAAATTGCAAAGCTTCTGAAGCGTGATCATCGAACAATCAAGCGTTTCATTCAAAATAGTCAACAGGGTCACAAGAAGCGTGTGGAAAAACCAAGGCGCAAAATAACTGCCCATGAACTGAGAAAAGTCAAGAGTGCAGCTGCCAAGATGCCACTTGCCACCAGTTTGGCCATATTTCAGAGCTGCAACATCACTGGAGTGCCCAAAAGCACAAGGTGTGCAATACTCAGAGACATGGCCAAGGTAAGAAAGGCTGAAAGACGACCACCACTGAACAAGACACACAAGCTGAAACGTCAAGACTGGGCCAAGAAATATCTCAAGACTGATTTTTCTAAGGTTTTATGGACTGATGAAATGAGAGTGAGTCTTGATGGGCCAGATGGATGGGCCCGTGGCTGGATTGGTAAAGGGCAGAGAGCTCCAGTCCGACTCAGACGCCAGCAAGGTGGAGGTGGAGTACTGGTTTGGGCTGGTATCATCAAAGATGAGCTTGTGGGGCCTTTTCAGGTTGAGGATGGAGTCAAGCTCAACTCCCAGTCCTACTGCCAGTTTCTGGAAGACACCTTCTTCAAGCAGTGGTACAGGAAGAAGTCTGCATCCTTCAAGAAAAACATGATTTTCATGCAGGACAATGCTCCATCACATGCGTCCAAGTACTCCACAGCGTGGCTGGCAAGAAAGGGTATAAAAGAAGACAATCTAATGACATGGCCTCCTTGCTCACCTGATCTGAACCCCATTGAGAACCTGTGGTCCATCATCAAATGTGAGATTTACAAGGAGGGAAAACAGTACACCTCTCTGAACAGTGTCTGGGAGGCTGTGGTTGCTGCTGAACGCAATGTTGTTGGTGAACAGATCAAAACACTGACAGAATCCATGGATGGCAGGCTTTTGAGTGTCCTTGCAAAGAAAGGTGGCTATATTGGTCACTGATTTGTTTTTGTTTTGTTTTTGAATGTCAGAAATGTATATTTGTGAATGTTGAGATGTTATATTGGTTTCACTGGTAAAAATAAATAATTGAAATGGGTATATATTTGTTTTTTTTTAAGTTGCCTAATAATTATGCACAGTAATAGTCACCTGCACACACAGATATCCCCCTAAAATAGCTATAACTAAAAACTACTTCCAAAACTATTCAGCTTTAATATTAATGAGTTTTTTGGGTTCATTGAGAACATGGTGGTTGTTCAATAATAAAATTAATCCTCAAAAATACAACTTGCCTAATAATTCTGCACTCCCTGTATGTGTGTATGTGTGTATATATATATATATATATATATATATATATATATATATATATATATATATATATATATATATATATATATATATACACACACAAACAACTGAACTGTTTTGTTTTCTTGGGCACTGGGCAGTCAGTCTAGCTGTGGTATGAGTAACATATGAAACAGTGTATGCATTGCATGCATGGAGAAACCTGAAAAGTGCTGAGTGTGCAGCAGCATGATGTGTGTTCTGTTTCTAAGTACAGTAAAGCTATTACAATGCACACTGATGCATGTGTTAGTTATTAGCCAAGTGACTGTCCACTGTCCAGGAAAACATGGGGAATGTGGCATTGACAAGGGCAATCCTTACATCCTGCACTGCCTTTCATATTGCATCACACAGCTATTCTGTAGTACATAGCAGAACACTAATATAGTTAGAGTACATAATACACAAGTGAACTCATGGCACACAATTGTAATTTTATCCACATTTATGTAGGTTGTCTTTAATCGTAGATCAAGGAATGATGCCATTTCTCCAACATTGGTGTGTCCGGTCCACGGCGTCATCCTTGTGGGAATATCTCTTCCCCAACAGGAAATGGCAAAGAGTCCCAGCAAAGCTGGCCATATAGTCCCTCCTAGGCTCCGCCCACCCCAGTCATTCTCTTTGCCGTTGCACAGGCAACATCTCCACGGAGATTGTTAAGAGTATGTGGTGCTTAGTTGTAGTTTTTTATTCTACTATCAAGAGTTTGTTATTTTAAAATAGTGCTGGTATGTACTATTTACTCTGAAACAGAAAAAGATGAAGAGTTCTGTTTGTGAGAGGAAGATGATTTTAGCAGCAGTAACTAAAATCGTTTGCTTTTTCCACATAGGACTGTTGAGATGAAGTAACTTCAGTTGGGGGAAACAGTTAGCAGACTTTTCTGCTTAAGGTATGACTAGCCATATTTCTAACAAGACTGTGTAATGCTGGAAGGCTGTCATTTCCCCTCATGGGGACCGGTAAGCCATTTTCTTAGTCTCAAACAGAATAAAGGGCTTAATATGGGCTGTAAAACTGGTAGACACTTTTATGGGCAAAATCGATTGCTTTATTTGAGCATTTTATACATGTTTATGCTTGAAATTCACACTTATAAGCTTGGGGAACGTTTTTTAACGTCAGGCACTGAGTTAGACACCTTTCCAGTCAGGAAGGGCCTTCCCAGTTGTAGGCTGAGCCTCATTTTCGCGCCATTACTGCGCAGTTACTTTTGAGAGCAAGACATGCAGATGCATGTGTGTGGATCTGAAAGTAGTTGGAAAGGTTCCTAGAAGGCTTCATTTGGTATCGTATTCCCCCCTGGGTTTGGTAAAGTCGCAGCAAAGGCTGTAGCTGGGACTGTAGAGGGGTTAAAACTGTAACCGGCTCCGGTTTCGTTATTTTAAGGGTTAAAGCTCTGAAATTTGGTGTGCAATACTTTTAATGCTTTAAGACACTGTGGTGAAAATTTGAACAATTCCTTCATACTTTTTCACATATTCAGCAATAAAGTGTGCACTGTTTAAAATTTAAAGAGAAGGGGCCATGAGGGAGGTTTTGTCAGATGGGGAAATTTCAGATTCAGGAAAAATTTCTCAACAAGCTGAACCTGATGTTGTGACATTTAAATTAGAGCATCTCCGCGCACTGCTTAAGGAGATTTTATCTACGCTGGATGATTGTGACAACCTGGTCATTCCAGAAAAATTATGCAAGATGGACAAGTTCCTAGAGGTTCCGGTGCACCCCGACGCTTTTCCTTATACCCAAGCGGGTGGCGGACATAGTGAATAAGGAGTGGGAGAAGCCCGGCATACCTTTTGTCCCCCCTCCTATATTTAAGAAATTATTTCCTATGGTCGACCCCAGAAAGGACTTATGGCAGACAGTCCCTAAAGTCGAGGGGGCAGTTTCTACTCTAAACAAGCACACTACTATTCCTATCGAGGATAATTGTGCTTTCAAAGATCCTATGGATAAAAAATTGGAGGGTTTGCTTAAAAAGATTTTTGTACAGCAAGGTTACCTCCTGCAACCCATTTCGTGCATTGTTCCTGTCACTACAGCAGCGTGGTTCTGGTTCGAGGATCTAGAAAAGTCGCTCAGTAGAGAGACTCCGTATGAGGAGGTTATGGACAGAGTTCACGCACTCAAGTTGGCTAATTCTTTTATTTTAGACGCCGCTTTGCAATTGGCTAGATTAGCGGCAAAAAATTCAGGGTTTGCAATTGTGGCGCGCAGAGCGCTTTGGCTGAAGTCTTGGTCAGCGGATGTATCATCCAAGACAAAATTGCTTAATATCCCCTTCAAGGGTAAAACTCTCTTTGGGCCAGAATTGAAAGAGATTATCTCAGACATCACTGGGGGAAAGGGCCATGCCCTCCCACAAGATAGGCCTTTCAAAGCCAAGAATAAGTCTAATTTTCGTTCCTTTCGCAATTTCAGGAACGGACCGGCCTCTAAACAAGAGGGTAATGCTTCACAAACCAAACCAGCCTGGAAACCGATGCAAGGCTGGAACAAGGGTAAGCAGGCCAAGAAGCCTGCTGCTGCTAACAAAACAGCATGAAGGAGTAGCCCCCGATCCGGGACCAGATCTAGTAGGGGGCAGACTCTCTCTCTTTGCTCAGGCTTGGGCAAGAGATGTTCAGGATCCCTGGGCACTAGAAATAGTCTCTCAGGGTTATCTTCTGGAATTCAAGGAACTACCCCCAAGGGGAAGGTTCCACATGTCTCACTTATCCTCAAACCAAATAAAGAGACAGGCATTCTTACATTGTGTAGAAGACCTGTTAAAAATGGGAGTGATACACCCAGTTCCAACGGCGGAACAGGGAATGGGATTTTACTCAAATCTGTTTGTAGTTCCCAAAAAAGAGGGAACTTTCAGACCAATTCTGGATTTAAAGATCCTAAACAAATTTCTCAGGGTTCCATCGTTCAAAATGGAGACCATTCGAACGATTCTACCTACAATCCAGGAAGGTCAATTTATGACTACTCTGGACCTAAAGGATGCGTATCTACATATTCCTATCCACAAGGATCATCATCAGTTCCTAAGGTTCGCCTTTCTGGACAAACATTACCAGTTTGTGGCCCTCCCATTCGGGTTAGCCACTGCTCCAAGGATTTTCACAAAGGTACTCGGGTCCCTTCTAGCGGTTCTAAGACCAAGGGGCATTGTAGTAGTACCTTACTTGGACGACATTCTAATACAAGCGTCGTCTCTCTCAAAGGCAAAGGCTCACACAGACATCGTTCTGGCCTTTCTCAGATCTCACGGATGGAAGGTGAACATAGAAAAAAGTTCCCTGTCTCCGTCGACAAGAGTTCCTTTCTTTGGAACAATAATAGATTCTTTAGAAATGAGGATTTTCCTGACAGAAGTCAGAAAGTCAAATCTTCTAAACCCTTGTAAAGTTCTTCATTCTATTCCTCGTCCTTCCGTAGCTCAGTGCATGGAAGTAGTAGGGTTGATGGTTGCAGCAATGGACATAGTTCCTTTTGCGCGAATTCATCTAAGACCATTACAACTGTTCATGCTGAAACAGTGGAATGGGGACTATACAGACTTGTCTCCAGTGATTCAAGTAGATCAGAAGACCAGAGACTCACTCCGTTGGTGGCTAACCCTGGACCACCTGTCCCAGGGAATGAGCTTCCGCAGACCAGAGTGGGTCATCGTCACGACCGACGCCAGTCTAGCGGGCTGGGGCGCGGTCTGGGAATCCCTGAAAGCTCAGGGACTATGGTCTCGGGAAGAGTCTCTTCTCCCGATAAACATTCTGGAACTGAGAGCGATATTCAATGCTCTCAGGGCTTGGCCTCAACTAGCAAAGGCCAGATTTATAAGATTCCAATCAGACAACATGACGACTGTTGCTAATATCAATCATCAGGGGGGAACAAGGAGTTCCCTGGCGATGAGAGAAGTGACCAAGATAATAGAATGGGCAGAGGATCACTCCTGCCACCTATCTGCGATCCACATCCCAGGAGTGGAAAACTGGGAGGCGGATTATCTGAGTTGTCAGACATTCCATCCGGGGGAGTGGGAACTTCACCCGGAGATCTTTACCCAATTAACTCTATTATGGGGCATTCCAGACATGGATCTGATGGCGTCTCGTCAGAACTTCAAGGTTCCTTGCTACGGGTCCAGATCCAGGGATCCCAAGGCGACTCTAGTGGATGCACTAGTAGCGCCTTGGACCTTCAACCTAGCTTATGTGTTTCCACCGTTTCCTCTCATTCCCAGGCTGGTAGCCAGGATCAAGCAGGAGAGGGCCTCGGTGATCTTGATAGCTCCTGCGTGGCCACGCAGGACTTGGTATGCAGACCTGGTGAATATGTCATCGGTTCCACCATGGAAGCTACCTTTGAGACAGGACCTTCTTGTACAGGGTCCATTCGAACATCCAAATCTGGTCTCCCTCCAGCTGACGGCTTGGAGATTGAACGCTTGATTCTATCAAAGCGTGGGTTTTCAGATTCTGTGATAGATACTCTGGTTCAAGCCAGAAAACCGGTAATTAGAAAAATTTACCATAAAATATGGAAAAGATATATCTGCTGGTGTGAATCCAAGGGTTTCCCATGGAATAAGATTAAAATTCCTAAGATCCTTTCCTTTCTACAAGAAGGTTTGGATAAAGGATTATCAGCGAGTTCTCTAAAGGGACAGATTTCTGCTTTATCTGTCTTACTACACAAACGACTGGCAGCTGTGCCAGATGTTCAAGCATTTGTTCAGGCTTTGGTTAGGATCAAGCCTGTTTACAGACCTTTGACTCCTCCCTGGAGTTTAAATCTAGTTCTTTCAGTTCTCCAAGGGGTTCCGTTTGAACCTTTACATTCCATAGATATTAAGTTGTTATCTTGGAAAGTTTTGTTTTTGGTTGCTATTTCTTCTGCTAGAAGAGTTTCAGAGTTATCTGCTCTGCAGTGTACTCCGCCCTATCTGGTGTTCCATTCAGATAAGGTTGTTTTGCGTACTAAGCCGGGTTTTCTTCCAAAGGTTGTTTCCAACAAAAATATCAACCAGAAGATAGTTGTACCTTGTTTGTGTCCGAATCCAGTTTCAAAGAAGGAACGTTTGCTACACAATTTAGATGTAGTCCGTGCTCTAAAATTTTATTTAGAAGCTACAAAAGAGTTCAGACAAACATCTTCTCTGTTTGTCGTCTATTCTGGTAAAAGGAGAGGTCTAAAAGCGACTTCTACCTCTCTTTCCTTTTGGCTTAAAAGCATCATCCGATTGGCTTACGAGACTGCCAGACGGCAGCCTCCTGAAAGAATCACAGCTCACTCTACTAGGGCTGTGGCTTCCACATGGGCCTTCAAGAACGAGGCTTCTGTTGATCAGATATGTAAGGCAGCGACTTGGTCTTCACTGCACACTTTTGCCAAATTTTACAAATTTGATACTTTTGCTTCTTCTGAGGCTATTTTTGGGAGAAAGGTTTTGCAAGCCGTGGTGCCTTCTGTTTAGGTAACCTGATTTGCTCCCTCCCTTCATCCGTGTCCTAAAGCTTTGGTATTGGTTCCCACAAGTAAGGATGACGCCGTGGACCGGACACACCAATGTTGGAGAAAACAGAATTTATGCTTACCTGATAAATTACTTTCTCCAACGGTGTGTCCGGTCCACGGCCCGCCCTGGTTTTTTAATCAGGTTTGATGAATTATTTGCTCTAACTACAGTCACCACGGCACCCTATAGTTTCTCCTGTTTTTTCCTCCTGTCCATCGGTCAAATGACTGGGGTGGGCGGAGCCTAGGAGGGACTATATGGCCAGCTTTGCTGGGACTCTTTGCCATTTCCTGTTGGGGAAGAGATATTCCCACAAGTAAGGATGACGCCGTGGACCGGACACACCGTTGGAGAAAGTAATTTATCAGGTAAGCATAAATTCTGTTATCTAGCAGATCTTGAGTATCCTCATCTTTTTAATTTTCTATTCATAATATATATTCAAGCATTTTGGATTTCAGTGTCTTGGTAAGGTCAGAATCATCATCCTCCAGAGCCAGTATCTTTGTGTTTTAATAGATGTTGAGTGTGTGTATCATTCTTTTGAAGCCTTCTTTACTAATCCTGTATGCAGGCACCATGTCTTTGCATATATAATATGCGATAGTGTTGGTTATTTCTCTATGCCTTTTTGAGGTCTTTGCATATGGTGATGCCACTGTGTTTGCAATGCCTTTATGATTGATTGATTGCTGCTCAACTTTAGATTCACAGCTTGTTTGTGTTGTCTTTTCTCTACCAGGGTTTTTTTTTTACATACATCGTTCAAAGATTTCCTTATGCCGCTGTTTATGGTGCTGGAACAGCTTTGATGTGTTACTTCGTTTTGCTGCAACACTCGTTGCACAAGTTTTGCAGATTACTTGGTTCTGTTTCTCATCCTCTCTTCTGAATCCAAAATATTCCCAAACAACTGATGTGGAATTTTCTTTGGCACCAACAATTCTGTAGCAACATCATTTTCATCATCATCGTCGTTATTGTTGGACACGGACAGCTCTTCAGAACTCATCTTAAATTTTATGTACCACGCACACAATACCAGCTGGCACAAAAAATATGAGGAGAATCAGATTATACTATCACACACACTGCCAATATCAGTAGGGTCAGGTGTCACTGGCAAGTGGCAACCGTGGCACAAATAGACTAGACCACAGTCTTGCACTTGAATACAAAGACAGAGAACTATTGAATGGCCTTGATAATGCAGTTATCTCTGCAACTTGAAGAAGCTATACTAGCATCATCAGAGCTTGGCTGACGCAGCGGAAGCAGTCTTAAAAAAGCTTCTTAAAGATTTTTGATTATAATCACACAATTTATTTTGATTAATAATTAAAGAATAGATGATATGCTTCTGTTGCAATTAAGACAAGAGAGAGACCTCAGGCACTTGAAAGTCTTGAATATAAAGAGAGGACAACAATGTGCTATATGATGCAGTGACAGTCACCTTGATTGAAGAGAGAACACAGGCTTGCTGCACTTTAAAGAAGAAGAAAAATAGGCTGATACTTAGTGCTATGATGCAGGCACCTTGATTGAAGAGAAGTAGAGAACACTGGCTTTCTGCACTTGAATATAAAGACGACAACAATGGGCTCGCTTGATTAAGCAGTCACCTTGATTGAAGAGAGAACACAGGCTAGCTGCACTTGAATATAAAAAAGACAATGATGGGCTTGCTTAACTTAATGATGATGCAGTCACCTTGATTGAGTAGAGACAAGAGACCACAGGCTTATACACTTGATTAAAGTTTATATTTAAATCATTTCAAAGACAACAATGGGGTTGCTCATATTCATCTTTATTTAGACTGAGGCAACACTGGCTTTCACTGGAGGAGACTGACCTTGCAGTTGTAGAATACACTGGCTCTGGAGGACTGACCTCGCTGTTGTAGAAAACAGTGGCTTTGGATGACTGACCTCAGTTTCTGTTGTAGAAAACACTGGCTGAATGGCTAACCTAGCTGTTGTAGAAGGCAGAGGCTTTCAGAGTTGCAGTGCACCTGCAGGATTACTTTGCTGTTGTAGAAGAAGAAACAGGCTGCACTAGGATGTGGATGACCTTGCTGTTGTAGAAAAAAGAAACAGGCTGCAGGATGTGTGGATGACCTTGCTGTTGTAGAAGAAGAAACAGGCTGCACTAGGATTTGTGCAATCTGGAACCACAGCTGTTGGCTGATTTTGGTGAACTTGAGTAGATGACACACAGGAACTGTCAGGCAGTATTTGCTGTTGGTTGAACAATGAACATAAAATATTTTTAGAATAAGGTGGTGGTGGGAGGGAGACGAGTTCTACTTTTTGGAAAGCCAAAATAAATGAATGAAAAATTGAAATGTATAAAAAGTTTTTTGTTTTTTTTATTTACTTTGCTGATGTCCCTCCCAGTCCATTACTGTTTCTGACTGGGTTGTGTTTGTTCATTGTTGTCAACAACACAGTCAGAAAAAGTAATGGACTGGGAGGGACATAAAAGTAAAAAACCCCCCACTTTTTTTCAACATTTAATTAATTTGTTTAGTGTTCAAGAGCAATAGAGCATGGCATGGCATCCTAAGCAAGTAACATTTAATATTAAATTGACTTATATTTTATTAGCTTAGCTATTTTTTTTTTCTTAAACACAATTGGTTAGGCGTATGTAGGGCTGCTATTTTGTGGCTGCACAATGCACATGGACAGTTAATAGGGCATTGCAGACTTGACACAATGAATGCCTGCTTGCACATTTAAGCATCATGCTAATTTTTGATATTTTTGCTCACCAAAATGCATTAACCATTAATGATTTTTTATTGTTGCAGCACTAGCCTAGCAAGCATCAATCATAAAAAAACAATCTGACTTGCATTAATTGCAGAGGCTGAGCTACAATAAAAAATTATAAGAATTTTATTTTATTTTTTTAAATAAAAAAAAATAAATATTACTTTATTTATTTGCACTTGCTGCAGCAATGCATCCATCCATAAATAAAAAATAAACATATTACACCAATATAACTTATTTGGGAATTGGAACATAAACTAATATAATAAGAGAAGAGATCTTTTTTATTATTTATTAAAAATGATTTGTGTTATAACTTATGGTACACTACTGGACTGCAAAATGGTATAATAAGGGTAATGGTAATGTAAATAAAAAATTAACTATTTAAAAATAAAAGAAAAATATTATACAAAACAAAAATATGTGCACTCACGGACTAGACCACTGTGTACTGTTTAGGAGATTGATGATCTATCTTCTGGGAATCTAAATCGGTAATTCTATTAAAAAGTAACTCTCATTATTATCTATATCATTAATATTATCATCCTCTGACCTCTATACATTCTGATGATGGAGTAGAGCTAGAGACTGTTCTGTAGTATTACATTATTTTAATATTTATAATAATCTTTTAACTGTATGTAACATAAATAATATTTATAAATTCACAAATTTCACAAAGCAATACATCCTACAAGCAAGTAGTATAGTAGCAAGTGCAACCCTTAATGAACAAACATGTTATCTAAATCCCAATGTTTACATTCACAATTTCACATGCATCCCACCGCTTGACCACCGCCACACTACTCCCAGATGACATCAGGTCAGGATGAAAGCCAGTTGCTGCCACACACTTATAATTCTCTGCAAAAATGGCTGTTTCGCGGGCATTCTCAGGTCTGCCCACTGCCACACCCTGGTCCGCCTCTCATCCTCCCTCTCCGCCTCCGTTTTCATGAAGATTAAATAATTTTTTTTTTCAAGAAAATCGCGTACTCTCGCGGCTTTTAAACCACAGCGGTTTAATCGTGGTTTAAAACCGCATGTGCGGTTAATCGTGTGTATAATTTACACACACACACTCACTGTATGTAGAGCAAAGTACTCTCTGGACTTGCAAAGTATCAAAACAAAATGTATTCTTTAGTGACGTTTCAGGGTGTTCACCTCTTCATCAGACCCACAATACTAAATCTCACAGCAAGCAATTTAAAGGGTTAGAATCTCCACCCACTGACAGAAAAAACGCCAAAGGTTACCATAGCAACATCAAAGCAAATTGTCTGAAATATAATACACAGTTAAACAATTGCCTAGTGACACAAAAACAAACTATATACACATAAGTGACTGTAGGGAAATACCGTATACATTGGTGACAAAGAATTATGTACAAAAATGTCACCGTGATCTATACATACACAACGTGATATTGTCCAGAAAACATTTTACATGAACAGGGGCCAATTAAACTAAGAGCCCAGTGGATATGGCAGACAGGCGAATGTGTGTACTGTAGTACCAAGTTATAACAGCTAATAGGAACAAAAGTGCAGTCCTGTATAATGTAAAACAATTTGTAGTGACTCTAGTAAGCGCAAGAAAATAACAGATCATGTCACAAGGGCATAGCTGTAACGGGAATAGTACGAGCCAACCCGCCCCCCATGATGTATACAGGCACGGGGCCCAACGGAAAAATATCATGCAAATCCAATCTCAACAGTGTATTGTCTATATAACGGAGGGTGATAAATACTAGCATTGCGAGCATGGGAAGAGCATATGCTGAGAGTGATGCGCATATAAAAGTAGAAGTAGTCATGATACAAACAAGGTTGATAAAGCATAACGTACTGAGACATAATGGGCGCTGGAATCATCAAACAAGGGAACCCCTTAAAAAGCAGTGTAGACTACACGGAGTGAAATATTGGTGTGTTGTGTTGAATTATTATGTGGCTACTCTTTACCACTGACCAAATGGGCTTAATAGGGCATAATCACATTGGGGGATGGAGGTAGAGAATTGGCCCAAATAAAATCTAGCAAAATAAATTAAATAAACACATACATACAATTTAATACATACATAAATTACAAGAGAATAGTGTGTCTGCAAATATCAATGTTCCCCCTGGGAAGGGCACAGATGAACAGACGAGGGGTTATAACCTTGTCATAAGGGGATTAGAGCCACAGATAATCATGTCATTATATAGAAAAATATAACAAAGGAGGGAGTGAGCGCTAAAAGCTTAATAGGCTGAAACTGGTAAACAACTCAAGTTATATATAAAAGGAATCACAATTTAATGAAATGAAAACAGGAAATGAAGTGTAAAAACATAGATTAAAATGGCCTATCACTAACATTTAATATGGCCTGTCACTAACATGGATCCATGATATATCTAAAATCAAGGTTAAAACTAAACGATAAAACAGGTCAAAATGCAAATACAAATAGATTAACACAGTAGAAATGGTAAAAATTAAAGTGTACAAATACCAAACAGTAAAAACAGTACGTGAATGTAAGATGAAAAGTCCTGTATCTGTAAGTGGAAAATTGCAAAAAAACAAAAACAAAATTAAGATGAATCCAAACACGGGTGAAGGTTTAATTAGTGACCCAAAGTGGTCAAGCTTGGTGTATCGGCAATCCAATAAATCCATTAGTGGCAAATCATCATAGAAGTCAAACGGTATCAAAAACTTACAACAAAAATAGTACAAAATAGTGTCCAAAAAAGGAAGTCCAAATTAATGTAAACTCCAAAAAATGAATGTGAAAATTGTGTATCCAATCAATAATTGAAACAGTGTATCATAGTAAAAAATATAAGTGAAAAAAGAGTGAGAAAACTGATGATGATCAAAATAACGATAACAAGTCCGACCTGTGAATAAACAAAAACAAACAATAGTGCAATAAAGCTTTTACACTTTAGGATAGTCTGATAGTCTTGAGAAAGGCCTTGATACAGGCCAAAACGCGTTGACACAGACATACTGGTGAGCTTATTTCTTTATATCCGTCACCCGTGTTTGGATTCATCTTAATTTTGTTTTTTTGCAATTTTCCACTTACAGATACAGGACTTTCATCTTACATTCACGTACTGTTTTTACTGTTTGGTATTTGTACACCTTAATTTTTACCATTTCTACTATTTTTATTTGCATTTTGACCTGTTTTATCGTTTAGTTTTAACCTTGATTTTAGATATATCATGGATCCATGTTAGTGACAGGCCATATTAATGTTAGTGATAGGCCATTTTAATCTATGTTTTTACACTTCATTTCCTGTTTTCATTTCATTAAATTGTGATTCCTTTTATATATAACTTGAGTTGTTTACCAGTTTCAGCCTATTAAGCTTTTAGCGCTCACTCCCTCCTTTGTTATACTTTTAGCTATCTGAAGTCCGCTAGAGGACTTTTTTTGGTAGTGAGCTTTAGGCAACCCATATAGCGCTTCGGTATTATATTTATTTGTTATATAGAAAAATATGCAGATGAAGAGGGGGAAAAACGTGTTGTCTCATAAAGTCCATCACTATAACAGTATAATCAGACTAAATGTCAGCAGTATATAAGGGATGATAACTAATACAAATAAAAAGGGGATCAAATCATTAGCTAGTGTATGAGTAAGTAGTGGGAACATCTCTTAATTAGAGGTACATCATGTAAGTAAATGGCAAATATGAACATTCCTATGTGCAGTCAAACTAGTGTATGACGTATACCCACATATAGCGGCCAAGTTTCATACAAGTCATGAGGGTAATGTACCAGAATAAGCATAGTCATTAAGTGAGCAAAAGACATAACAATGAAATGTTAGTTCATAAAAACAGTGCCAGTCCACTCCAGCATTCAAACCTTTAGGGTGCACAGTGTCAAGTCTGTAAATCTACCATTCTTCTTTTTGTTGGAGCCGCTTGTTTCTTTTTTTTTTTTTTTTTTTTTTTTAATAATTTTTATTTTATTTTATAACAATAAGAGGATACAAACAGTACGATCTGAGCGTACTATAGGAACAGGTTACATGTTTATGCATAATTACAGTATCAAGTCACAACCAATATTAATAATGTAACAAAAATGATTGAGCAATGTGGAATCCAGTTCTCCTTAACACACATAGGGGAGCTAACTGGATCCAGGTACCATATCATGATTAAGAGTGGGGGGGGGGGAGGGGGAAGGGGTGCTGGGGGAGATAACTGAGATGTTGATTTCACTACAGTGTAAATGGGGGTTATCTAAATTGTGAAGGAGGAGGGGGAATGTAATCGGGAGTCCCTGTCTTCATTCTCATTTCAGGGACCTCTATTTAGGCTTCAAAACTCGGGAGCCACTGAGTTTCAAACCTGTCCTTCCAATCTGACCAAATTAGCTCGAAGGAGTCTAGTTTACCCATAGTGTAGCATACATTTTTTTCCATAGAATATATATAAGCCATCAAAGAGACTACATCCGCCCAGGCGGGGGGCGGGGGGGGTTTAACCCTCTTCCAGGCCCTTGCTATGGATAGCTTGATAGCAGAGAATAAGTAAATGCATAGTGTGCCCTAGTGTTTGGGTAGTTGGTGTGTACCTAAGTGAAAAAGGGCAACCTCAGGAGACCTGGGGTCTTGAATTCCCATGCTTGCCAAGACAGCGAAACTTTGAGTCCATAATGAATGAAGTTTGGGGCAATGCCACCAAATATGGAACATATCACCCCTGTGAGCGCATTCCCTCCAACAAGCCGAAGAGGCTGCAGGGAAGAGTGCGGCTAGCCTGGTTGGGACATAGTACCAGTGCATGAGGAGCTTAATATAAGTTTCATAGATAGTGACGCAATGTAGCACCTTTCTCTTGTTAAGTGTATCCAGTCCACGGATCATCCATTACTTATGGGATATATTCTCCTTCCCAACAGGAAGCTGCAAGAGTCCACCCACAGCAAAGCTGCTATATAGCTCCTCCCCTAACTGCCATTACCAGTCATTCTCTTGCAAGTCTCAACATAGATAGGAGGTCGTGAGAGTCTGTGTTTTTTTATACTTAGTTTATTTCTTCAATCAAAAGTTTGTTATTTTTAAATGGCACCGGAGTGTGCTGTTTATCTCAGGCAGTATTTGGAAGAAGAATCTGCCTGCGTTTTTTCTATGATCTTAGCAGACGTAACTAAGATCCAGTTGCTGTTCTCACACATTCTGAGGAGTAAGGTACTTCAGAGGGGGAATGGCGTGCAGGTTTTCCTGCAAATAAGGTATGTGCAGTAAAATATTTTTCTAAGGAATGGAATTGACTAAGAAAATACTGCTGATACCGAAGTAATGTAAGTACAGCCTTTAAATGCAGTGAAAGCGACTGGTACCAGGCTGATTGATAGAGATATATGCTAAGGTATGTGCAGTAATATATTTTTCTAAGGAATGGAATTGACTAAGAAAATACTGCTGATAACGAAGTAATGTAAGTAAAGCCTTAAATGCAGTGATAGCGACTGGATCAGGCTTATTAATAGACATACATACTCTTATAAGAATGTGTTTTAAAACGTTTGCTGGCATGTTTAATCGTTTTTTAACATATGTTTGGTGATAAAACTTATTGGGGCCTAATTTTTCCACATGGCTGGCTTAAATTTTGCATAGAAACAGTTATAGGGAAGGTAATCCACAGCTCAGCTGTGGCAGTTTTGTTGTGTCTGTTTAAAAAAATGTCGTTTTTTTTTTTTTTTTTTTTTTATCTGTTTTTTGCATTAAGGGGTTAATCATCCATTTGCAAGTGGGTGCAATGCTCTGTTAACTTATTACATGTACTGTAAAAATTTCGTTTGATTTACTGCCTTTTTTCACTGTTTTTCAAATTTTGACAAAATTTGTTTCTCTTAATGGCACAGTAACGTTTGTTATATTTGCTTGTTAACTTGATTTAAAGTGTTTTCCAAGCTTACTAGTCTCTTTATTAGTTCTAACATGTCTAACATAGAGGAGGCTCTGTGTTTATTATGTTTAAAGCCATGGTGGAACCCCATTTTAGAATGTGTACCAGATGTACTGATTTCATGTTAAACAATAAAGATCATTTTTTGTATTTAAAAACATTATCACCAGAGGATTCTGTCGAGGGGGAAGTTATGCCGACTAACTCTCCCCACGTGTCAGACCCTTTGACTCCCGCTTTAGGGACTCACGCTCAAATGGCGCCAAGTACATCAAGGGCACCCATAGCGTTTATTTTACCAGAGGATTCTGTCGAGGGGGAAGTTATGCCGACTAACTCTCCCCACGTGTCAGACCCTTTGACTCCCGCTCCAGGGACTCACGCTCAAATGGCGCCAAGTATATCAATGGCGCCCATAGCGTTTATTTTACAAGACATGGCAAAGGTTGTGTATAATAAAAAACACTGGCAGCAGTATTAGTCAGATTACCTGAAATTAAAGGAAAGCAAAACAGCTCTGGGGGTAGATACAGAGCATACAGACGCTTTAAGAACCATGTCTGATACTACCTCACAATATGCTTAGTCTGTGGGTGATATTTGTGACTCAGGGAAGATGATTTAACCTGATTCTGATATTTCTACATTTAAAATTTATGCTTGAGAACCTCCACTTGTTGCTCAGGGAGGCTTTAGCTGCTCTGAATGAATGTGTACAATCGCAGTGCCAGAGAAATTGTGTAGACTGGATAAATAATATGCAGTGCCGGTGTGTACTTATGTTTTTCCAATACCTAAAGAGGTTTACTAAAATTTTTCATAAGGAATGGGATAGACCAGGTGTGCCGTTCTCTTCCCCTCCTATTTTTTAGAAGAATGTTTTCTAATAGTTGCCACCACACGGGACTTATGGCAGACAGTTCCTAAGGTGGAGAGAAGAGTTTCTACTCTAGCTAAGCGTACCACTACCTCTTGCGAGGACTGTTGTGCTTTTTTAGATCCGATGGATAAAAAATGTTTATTCAACAAGGTTTTATCCTGCAGCCCCTTGCACGCATTGCTCCTGTCACTGCTGCTGCGGCGTTCTGGTTTGAGTCTCTTGATGAGGCTTTACAGGCTCCATTGGATGAATATATTTGACAAGCTTAGAGCACTTAAGCTAGCCAATTCCTTTGTTTTCTGATGCCTTTGTTCCTTTGACTAGACTAACGGCTAAGAATTCTGTTTTTTACTATACTGGCGCGCAGAGCGCTATGGCTTATATCATGGTCAGCTGTCGTGACTTTAATAAATAAGCTACTTAACTTCCCTTCAAGGGGCAGACCCTATTCAGGCCTAGTTTGAAGGAGATTATTACTTATATCACTGGAGGAAAAGATCATGCCCTTCCTCAGGACAGGTCCAAATCAAGGGACAAAAAAGGTCTAATTTCTCCAACATAGGTGTGTCCGGTCCACGGCGTCATCCTTACTTGTGGGATATTCTCTTCCCCAACAGGAAATGGCAAAGAGCCCAGCAAAGCTGGTCACATGATCCCTCCTAGGCTCCGCCTACCCCAGTCATTCTCTTTGCCGTTGTACAGGCAACATCTCCACGGAGGTGGCTTAGAGTTTTTTAGTGTTTAACTGTAGTTTTTATTATTCAATCAAGAGTTTGTTATTTTAAAATAGTGCTGGTATGTACTATTTACTCAGAAACAGTAAAGAGATGAAGATTTCTGTTTGTATGAGGAAAATGATTTTAGCACCGTAACTAAAATCCATGGCTGTTCCACACAGGACTGTTGAGAGCAATTAACTTCAGTTGGGGGAACAGTGTGCAGTCTCTTACTGCTTGAGGTATGACACATTCTAACAAGACGATGTAATGCTGGAAGCTGTCATTTTCCCTATGGGATCCGGTAAGCCATGTTTATTAAGATAGTAAATAAGGGCTTCACAAGGGCTTATTAAGACTGTAGACTTTTTCTGGGCTAAATCGATTCATTATTAACACATATTTAGCCTTGAGGAATCATTTAATCTGGGTATTTTGATAAGATTATATCGGCAGGCACTGTTTTAGACACCTTATTCTTTAGGGGCTTTCCCTAATCATAGTCAGAGCCTCATTTTCACGCCGGTATGGCGCACTTGTTTTTGAGAACAGCATGGCATGCAGCTGCATGTGTGTGGAGCTCTGATACATAGAAAAGTCTTTCTGAAGGCATCATTTGGTATCGTATTCCCCTTTGGGCTTGGTTGGGTCTCAGCAAAGCAGATTCCAGGGACTGTAAAGGGGTTAAATATAAAAACGGCTCCGGTTCCGTTATTTTAAGGGTTAAAGCTTCCAAATTTGGTGTGCAATACTTTTAAGGCTTTAAGACACTGTGGTGAAATTTTGGTGAATTTTGAACAATTCCTTCATACTTTTTCGCAATTGCAGTAATAAAGTGTGTTTAGTTTAAAATTTAAAGTGACAGTAACGGTTTTATTTTAAAACGTTTTTTTGTGCTTTGTTATCAAGTTTATGCCTGTTTAACATGTCTGAACTACCAGATAGATTGTGTTCTGACTGTGGGGAAGCCAAGGTTCCTTCTCATTTAACTATATGTAATTTATGTCATAAAAAAAATTAGTAAAAATGATGCCCAAGATGATTCCTCAAGTGAGGGGAGTAAGCATGGTACTACATCATCCCCTCCTTCGTCTACACCAGTCTAGCCCATACAGGAGGCCCCTAGTACATCTAGTGCGCCAATACTCCTTACTATGCAACAATTAACGGCTGTAATGGATAATTCTATCAAAAACATTTTAGCCAATATGCCCACTTATCAGCGAAAGCGCGACTGCTCTGTTTTAGAAAATTCTGTAGAGCATGAGAACGCTGATGATATGGTTTCTGAAGGGCCCCTATACCAGTCTGAGGGGGCCAGGGAGGTTTTGTCTGAGGGAGAAATTTCAGATTCAGGAAAAATTTCTCAACAAGCTGAACCTGATGTGATTACTTTTAAATTTAAGTTGGAACATCTCCGCGCTCTGCTTAAGGAGGTGTTATCCAATTTGGATGATTGTGATTATCTGGTCATTCCAGAACCACTATGTAAAATGGAAAAGTTCTTAGAGGCCCCGGGGCCCCCCGAAGCTTTTCCTATATCCAAGCGGGTGGCGTACATTGTTAATAAAGAATGGGACAGGCCCGGTATACCTTTAGTACCTCCCCCCATATTTAAAAAATTGTTTCCTATAGTCGATCCCAGAAAGGACTTATGGCAGACAGTCCCCAAGGTCGAGGGGGCGGTTTCTACTCTACACAAGCGCGCCACTATACCCATAGAAGATAGTTGTGCTTTCCAAGATCCTATGGATAAAAAATTAGAAGGTTTGCTAAAAAAGATGTTTGTTCAGCAAGGTTACCTTCTACAACCAATTGCATGCATTGTCCCTGTCACTACAGCCGCGTGTTTCTGGTTTGATGAGCTAGAAAAGGCGATTATTAGTAATTCTTCTTCTTATGAGGAGATTATGGACAGAATTCGTGCTCTTAAATTGGCTAATTCTTTCACCCTAGACGCCACCTTGCAATTGGCTAGGTTAGCGGCGAAAAATTCTGGGTTTGCTATTGTGGCGCAGAGCGCTTTGGTTAAAATCTTGGTCAGCGGATGCGTCTTCCAAGAACAAATTGCTTGACATTCCTTTCAAGGGGAAAACACTGTTTGGCCCTGACTTGAAAGAGATTATCTCTGATATCACTGGGGGCAAGGGCCACGCCCTTCCTCAGGATAGGTCTTTTCAAGACCAAAAATAAAAGGAAAGCAGGCCAGGAAACCTGCCACTGCTACCAAGACAGCATGAAATGCGGGCCCCCGATCCGGGACCGGATCTGGTGGGGGGCAGACTCTCTCTCTTCGCTCAGGCTTGGGCAAGAGATGTTCTGGATCCTTGGGCGCTAGTAATAGTCTCCCAAGGTTATTCTCTGGAGTTCAAGGGGCTTCCTCCAAGGGGGAGGTTCCACAGGTCTCAGAGACAGGCATTCTTACATTGTGTAGAAGACCTGCTAAAAATGGGAGTGATTCATCCTGTTCCATTAGGAGAACAAGGGATGGGGTTCTACTCCAATCTGTTCATAGTTCCCAAAAAAGAGGGAACGTTCAGACCAATCTTAGATCTCAAGATCTTGAACAAGTTTCTCAAGGTTCCATCGTTCAAGATGGAAACCATTCGAACAATTCTTCCTTCCATCCAGGAAGGTCAATTCATGACCACGGTGGATTTAAAGGATGCGTATCTACATATTCCTATCCACAAGGAACATCATCGGTTCCTAAGGTTTGCATTCCTGGACAAGCATTTCCAGTTCGTGGCGTTTTCTTTCGGATTAGCCACTGCTCCTAGGATTTTCTCATAGGTACTAGGGTCCCTTCTGGCGGTGCTAAGACCAAGGGGCATTGCTGTAGTACCTTGCTTAGACGACATTCTGATTCGAGCGTCGTCCCTTCCTCAAGCAAAGGCTCACACGGACATTGTCCTGGCCTTTCTCAGATCTCACGGATGGAAAGTGAACGTGGAAAAGAGTTCTCTATCTCCGTCAACAAGGGTTCCCTTCTTGGGAACAATAATAGACTCCTTAGAAATGAGGATTTTTCTGACAGAAGCCAGAAAAACAAAACTTCTAGACTCTTGTCGGATACTTCATTCCGTTCCTCTTCCTTCCATAGCGCAGTGCATGGAAGTGATAGTTTTGATGGTAGCGGCAATGGACATAGTCCTTTTGTGCGCATTCATCTAAGACCATTACAACTGTTCATGCTCAGTCAGTGGAATGGGGACTATTCAGACTTGTCTCCGAAGATACAAGTAAATCAGAGGACCAGAGACTCACTCCGTTGGTGGCTGTCCCTGGACAACCTGTCACAAGGGATGACATTCCGCAGACCAGAGTGGGTCATTGTCACGACCGATGCCAGTCTGATGGGCTGGGGCGCGGTCTGGGGATCCCTGAAAGCTCAGGGTCTTTGGTCTCGGGTAGAAACTCTTCTACCGATAAATATTCTGGAACTGAGAGCGATATTCAATGCTCTCAAAGCTTGACCTCAGCTAGCGAGGGCCAAGTTCATACGGTTTCAATCAGACAACATGACAACTGTTGCGTTCATCAACCATCAGGGGGGAACAAGGAGTTCCCTAGCGATGGAAGAAGTGACCAAAATCATTCTATGGGCGGAGTCTCACTCCTGCCACCTGTCTGCTATCCACATCCCAGGAGTGGAAAATTGGGAAGCGGATTTTCTGAGTCGTCAGACATTGCATCCGGGGGAGTGGGAACTCCATCCGGAAATCTTTGCCCAAGTCACTCAACTGTGGGGCATTCCAGACATGGATCTGATGGCCTCTCGTCAGAACTTCAAAGTTCCTTACTACGGGTCCAGATCCAGGGATCCCAAGGCGGCTCTAGTGGATGCACTAGTAGCACCTTGGACCTTCAATCTAGCTTATGTGTTCCCGCCGTTTCCTCTCATCCCCAGGCTGGTAGCCAGGATCAATCAGGAGAGGGCGTCGGTGATCTTGTTAGCTCCTGCGTGGCCACGCAGGACTTGGTATGCAGATCTGGTGAATATGTCATCGGCTCCACCATGGAAGCTACCTTTGAGACGAGACCTTCTTGTTCTAGGTCCGTTCGACCCACTCCAGCTGACTGCTTGGAGATTGAACGCTTGTTCTTATCAAAGCGAGGGTTCTCAGATTCTGTTATTGATACTCTTGTTCAGGCCTGAAAGCCTGTAACCAGAAAAATTTACCACATAATTTGGGAAAAATATATCTGTTGGTGTGAATCTACAGGATTCCCTTGGGACAAGGTTAAGATTCCTAAGAGTCTATCCTTCCTTCGAGAAGGATTGGAAAAAGGATTATCTGCAAGTTCCTTGATGGGACAGATTTCTGCCTTGTCTGTGTTACTTCACAAAAAGCTGGCAGCTGTGCCAGATGTTCTAGCCTTTGTTCAGGCTCTGGTTAGAATCAAGCCTGTTTACAAACCTTTGACTCCTCCTTGGAGTCTCAACTTAGTTCTTTCAGTTCTTCAGGGGGTTCCGTTTGAACCCTTACATTCCGTAGATATTAAGTTATTATCTTGAAAAGTTTTGTTTTTGGTTGCAATTTCTTCTGCTAGAAGAGTTTCAGAGTTATCTGCTCTGCAGTGTTCTCCTCCTTATCTGGTGTTCCATGCAGATAAGGTGGTTTTACGTACTAACCTGGTTTTCTTCCAAAAGTTGTTTCTAACATGAAATTAACCAGGAGATAGTCGTGCCTTCTCTGGGTCCGAAACCAGTTTCGAAGAAGGAACGTTTGTTGCACAATTTGGATGTTGTTCGCGCTCTAAATTTCTGTTTAGATGCTGCAAAGGATTTTAGACAAACATCTTCCTTGTTTGTTGTTTATTCTGGTAAAAGGAGAGGTCAAGAAGCTACTTCTATCTCTCTCTCTTTTTGGATTAAAAGCATCATCAGATTGGCTTACGAGACTGCCGGACGGCAGCCTCCTGAAAGGATCACAGTTCCTTCCATTAGGGCTGTGGCTTCCACATGAGCCTTCAAGAACGAGGCTTCTGTTGATCAGATATGTAGGGCAGCGACTTGGTCTTCACTGCACACTTTTACTAAATTTTCAAGTTTGATATTTTTGCTTCTTCTGAGGCTATTTTTGGGAGAAAGGTTTTGCAAGCCGTGGTGCCTTCCATTTAGGTGACCTGATTTGCTCCCTCCCTTCATCCGTGTCCTAAAGCTTTGGTATTGGTTCCCACAAGTAAGGATGACGCCGTGGACCGGACACACCTATGTTGGAGAAAACAGAATTTATGTTTACCTGATAAATTACTTTCTCCAACGGTGTGTCCGGTCCACGGCCCGCCCTGGTTTTTTTAATCAGGTCTGATAATTTATTTTCTTAACTACAGTCACCACGGTAACATATGGTTTCTCCTATGCAAATTTTCCTCCTTAACGTCGGTCGAATGACTGGGGTAGGCGGAGCCTAGGAGGGATCATGTGACCAGCTTTGCTGGGCTCTTTGCCATTTCCTGTTGGGGAAGAGAATATCCCACAAGTAAGGATGACGCCGTGGACCGGACACACCGTTGGAGAAAGTAATTTATCAGGTAAACATAAATTCTGTTTTTCGTGCCTTTCGAAAATTCAAGGCAGGTGTGGCATCAACTTCCTCTAAGGCAAAATAAGAGGGAACTTTTGCTCAGTCCAAGGCGGTCTGGAGACAACCGGACCTGGAACAAAGATAAGCAGGTCAAGGAGCCTGCTGCTGCCTCTAAAACAGCATGAGGAACGGACCCCTATCTGGTAACGGATCCTATAGGGGGCAGACTTCATTCTTCGCCCAGGCGTGGGCAAGAGATGCCCAGGATCCCTGGGCATTGGAAATTATACCCCAGAGATATCTTCTGGATTTCAAAGCTTTCCCCCCCCAAAAAAGGGGAGTTTTTGCCTTTCACATTTATCTGCAAACCAGATAAAGAAAGACATTCTTGCATTGTGTACGTGACCCATTCAGTTCCAATAGAGGAACAGGGACACAGTTTTCCTCAAATCGGTTTGTGGTTCCCAAGGAAAGGAAACCTTCAGACCTATTTTGGATCTAAAAGATCTTAAACAAATTCTTAAGAATTCTATCATTTAAGATGGAAACTATTCGTACCATCTTAACTATGATCCAGGAGAGTCAATAGAGGACTACAATGGATTTGAAGGATGCTTATCCTCACATTATGATGCATAAAGATCACCATCGGTTTTTCAGGTTTGCCTTTCTAGACAGGCATTACCAGTTTGTAGCTCTTTCCTTTGGGTTAACTACAGCCCGAGAATCTTTATGGAGGTTCTGGGGTCACTTTGGCGGTCCTTAGGCCGCGGGGCATAGAAGTGGCCCCTTATTTAGACGACATCCTGATACAGGCGTCAAACATCCAAGTTGCCAAGTCTCATACGGACGTAGTACTGGCATTTCTGAGATCGCATGGGTGGAAAGTGAACAAGGAAAGAGTTCTCTATCCCCAATATCAAGGGTTTCCCTCCTAGGGATTCTGATAGATTTTGTAGAAATTAAAATTTACCTGACGGAGTCCAGGTTGTCAAAGTTTCTAAATTTCTGCCGTGTTCTTCATTCCATCCGCGCCCTTTGGTGGCTCAGTACATGAATGTAATCGGCTTAATGGTAGCGGCAAGGGACATAGTACCGTTTGCACGCCTACATTTCAGACCACTGCAACTATGCATGCTCAGCCAGAGGAACGGGGATTACACAGATTTGTTCTCCTGTTAAATCCGGACCAAGAAACCAGAGATTCTCTTCTCTGGTGACTATCTCGGGTCCATCTGTCCAAGGGTATGACCTTCCGCAGGTCAGATGGGACAATTGTTACAACAGATGCCAGCCTTTTAGGTTGGGATACAGTCTGGAACTCCCTGAAGGCTCAGGGATAGTGGACTCAGGAGGAGACCCTCCTTCTAATGAATATTCTGGAACTGGGAGCAATATTCCATGCTTTTCAGACTTGGCCTCAGTTAGCAACTCTGAGGTACATCATATTTCAGTCGGACAATATCACGACTGTGGCTTACATCAACCATCAAGGGGGAACAGAAGTTCCCTAGCAATGTTAGAAGTCTTAAAATAATTCACTGGACAGAGACTCACTCTTGTCTAAAAGCTATCCCTATCCCAGGTGTTGAGAACTGGGAGGCAGATTTTCTAAGTCGTCAGACTTTTCATCCGGGGGAGTGGGAATTCCCTCCGGAGGGGTTTGCACAAGATCAAGCAGGAGAGTGCTTTGGTGCTTTTGACAGCGCCTGCGTGGCCACGCAGGACCTGGTATGCAGATCTGGTGGACATGTCATCCTTTCCACCACGGTCTCTGCTTCTGAGACAGGACCCTCTACCTCAGGGTCTTTTCAACCATCTAAATATAACTAATCTGAGATGGACTGCCTGGAGACAGAACGCTTGATGTTATCAAAGCATGGCTTCTCCGAGTCAGTAATTGATACCTTAATACAGGCATAAAAGCCTGTCTCTAGGAAAATTTAACATAAGATATGGTGTAAATATCTTATTGTTATGAATCCAAGGGTTACTCATGGAGTAAAGTCTGGATTCCCAGGATATTATCTTTTCTCCAAGATGATTTTGAGAAAAGGGTTGTCAGCTAGTTCTTTAAAAGGACAGATTTCTACTCTGTCTATTCTTTTGCACAAGCGTCTGGCAGGTATTCTAGACGTTCAGGCATTTGGTCAGGCTTTGGTTAGAACCAAGCCTGTGGTTAAAAATGTTGCTCCGCCATGGAGCTTAAAGCTGGTTCTTAAGGTTCTTCAAGGAGTTCCATTTGAACCTTTTCATTCCATAGATATCAAACTTCTATCTTGGAAAGTTCCTTTTTGGTAGCTATTTCCTCGGCTCATAGAGTCTCCGAGTTATCTGCGTTGCAATGTGATTCTCCTTATCTGGTTCTCCGTACGGATAAGGTAGTCCTGTGTACCAACCTGGGTTTTTACCTAAGGTGGTATCTAACAAGAATATCACTCAAGAGATTGTTGTTCCATTCTTGTATCCTAATCCTTCTTCAAAGAAGGAACGTCTATTACACAATTTGGACGTGGTTCGTGTTTTAAAGTTTTACTTACAAGCTACTACAGATTTTCATCAAACATTCACCTTGTTTGTTGTCTATTCTGGACAGAGGAGAGGTCAAAGGACTTCAGCAACCTCTCTGTCTTTTTGGTTAAAAAGCATAATTCATTTAGCTTATGAGACTGCTGGACAGCAGCCTCCTGAAGGGATTACAGCTCATTCTACTAGAGCTGTGGTTTTCACTTGGGCCTTTTTTAAATGTGGCTTCTGTTGAACAGATTACAAGACGGAGTCTTGGTCTGCGTTTCATACTTTTTCAAATTTAACAAATTTGATACCTTGCTTCTTCGGAGGCTATTTTTGGGAGAAAGGGTTTTTTACAGGCAGTGGTAACTTCCGTTTAAGTACCTGCCTTGTCCCTCCCATCATCCGTGTACTTTAGCTTTGGTATTGGTATCCCATAAGTAATGGATGATCCGTGGACTGGATACACTTAACAAGAGAAAACATAATTTATGCTTACCTGATAAATTTATTTCTCTTGTAGTGTATCCAGTCCACGGCCCGCCCTGTCACTTTAAGGCAGGTAATTTTTCCATTAAACTACAGTCACCACTGCACCCTATGGTTTTCCTTTCTCTGCATGTTTTCGGTCGAATGACTGGTAATGGCAGTTAGGGGAGGAGCTATATAGCAGCTTTGCTGTGGGTGGACTCTTGCAGCTTCCTGTTGGGAAGGAGAATATATCCCATAAGTAATGGATGATCCGTGGACTGGATACACTACAAGAGAAATAAATTTATCAGGTAAGCATAAATTTATGTTTTTTTGTGAGTAAGAGTGTACGTTGCCATACTTCTACTGGTATGGATATGTTCAGCCTCTGTTCCCATTTAAGAATGTGAGAAGCCTTCCGTGAGGGTGTAATGCAATGATAACGGTTTACCTAAACGTCGACCCTGTTGCCATCTGGCCTCCCATACAGTCAGCTGTCAGGTGGAGGAAGGTTTAAACCCCCATCTGGAGAGTAAGCTTATTACCCTAGTATATTCAAAGGCCATGTACGATGGGACAGATTTAGGGTTGTCAGTGTGAGGTAATTCCACATAGGTTCCTTGAGAGGTCGGGGACCATAGGTCCGCTACCTTACAAAATCCTAACCTAGCCCAGGTGGCTGGGTGTGAGTCAGGAAGGCCCAAAAGGGGCCCCGATAGGGCGGTTATGGGAGAGGGGTGAGGAGCTATGTGTTTGTAGTGGCGTATTTGGTCCCAGACTGCAAGACATTCTTTTATCACCGGGTTTGTTATGCAAAGGAGTCTCCTACAGTGCGGAGGTGTCCAAATCAAGTCTCTTAGAGTCAAATCGAATGGGAGAGATGCCTGTTCTATGCTTCTCCATTTACTTTCAGAGCCAACTACGCCCCACTGGGATATATGCGTCAGCATTGCCGCCTCATAGTACCTGGATATGGATGGGGAGGCCACCCCCCGTCCATTCTGGCGTATTGTAGACATCTATGGGCGACGCAAGGAGGTTTGCTCTGCCAAATATGTTTGGTACATGCACCTTGGAATTGTAGAATGAAGGAGTGAGGGATTCTGAGTGGGAGGCATCTAAATACATATGTGAGTTTCGGGAGGTAGCTCATTTTGAGGGCAGCTATGCGACCCAACCATGAGACCGTTCTAAAATTCCACCTCCAACTTAAAGATCTAAGCTCTAAGAGGAGAGGCTTATAGTTGTCTTCAAGAATTTGGGGAAGAGAGCTGGAAATTTTCACCCCTAAATGGAGAATGTGGGAATTATTAACTACAAATTTGTGCCTGTTTTGTATCTGTTTAGAGACGTCTGCCGAAAATCCCTGTAAATATATTTCTCTTGTAAGGTGTATCCAGTCCACGGATTCATCCTTTACTTGTGGTATATTCTCCTTCCTAACAGGAAGTGGCAAAGAGAGCACACAGAAGAGCTGTCCATATAGCTCCCCCTCTAGCTCCACCCCCAGTCATTCTCTTTGCCGGCTCTAAGCAATAGGGTCTCTCTACGGAAGGGTAAAGTGAATGTGGTGTTAGATTTGTAGTTTTTGTTCTACAAGCAAAAGTTTGTTGTTTTAAATGGTACCGGTGTGTACTATTTACTCTCCAGCAGAAAAGAGATGAAGATTTCTGCAGAGAGGAAGATGATTTTAGCATGTTGTAGCTAAAATCCACTGCTGTTCCCACACAGGACTGAGGAGTACAAGAAAACTTCAGTTGGGGGGAACGGTTTGCAGGTTAGGCTGCAATAAGGTATGTTAAAACATTTATTTCTAGACAAGACTGTGATAATGCTTGAAAAGGACTGATAAGATCCCCATGAGGGAAGGGTAAGCTTTATTCAGAGACTAAGTATGGAATTACAAGCTTACATAACAGGGCTAATTTATGCTGGTTGACACTATTTTATGGAAGTTGACACTTTTTTATGGCAAACGGTTTTTACTTATAAAGATCGTTTTTGAGACACTTAGAAGGTCCCTTTGGGTTTCTTTCAGGGGTTGTTACCCACATGGCTAATATTATAACTCTTAGGATTGTTTCTTTAGGCCTCACAGCACCGGAGTAAGGTGGGAGGGGCCTAATTTCGCGCCTCAGATGCGCAGTTAGATTGACTAGCTCTTCAGGCTGTGTTCACATGGTGGCTCCTGCTACAGTTTGAGGACCCATAAGAAGCTTTTTCCCATAAATCTGACTCCTAAGGGAAGATAGGGCCACAGCAGAGCTGTGGCAAGGTGCTAAATTTGTTTTAACCGGTCTGTTAGCTTACTATTGATCCGGTTTAGGCATTAAGGGGTTAATCTATTTTTTTGCTAGTTGTGCAATCTTACCAATGCTTTAGGTACATACTGTGAAAATTTCAGAAAGTTTGGTGCATTTTTCACTGTTTTAGAAAATTGTGTGCCTTTTTTTATTTCTTAAAGGCACAGCAACGTTTTTTTGCAAAGTGTGTTTTTGCTTGATTAATGTGATTTCTAAGCCTATTTGTCTTACTACTAGTCTGTTAAACATGTCTGTCACCAAGGAAAATCCTTGTTCAATGTGTTTAGAAGCCATGGTGGAACCCCCTCTCAAAATGTGTCCCACGTGTACTGATATGTCTATACATTTTAAAGACCATATTGTTGCACCTAAAAATGTGGCCCAAGATGATTCTCAGACAGAAGGTAATGAGGTTAGCCTGTTGACCTCTCCCCAAGTGTCACAAGCAGTTACACCTAGCACCTCTAGCGCGTCTAACTCTTTTACCTTACAAGATTTGGCGGCAGTTATGGATAATACCCTCTCAGTATTTTTATCTAAGCTGCCCGTGTTACATGCAAAGCGTGATAGCTCTGTTTTAAGAACAGATTATGAGCATTCTGACGCTTTAGTAGCCGTATCTGATATACACTCACAACGCTCTGAAATGGGGGCGAGGGATGTGCTGTCTGAGGGAGAAATTTCCGATTCGGGAAAGGTTGCTCCTCAGACAGACTCAGATACGTTGGCTTTTAAATTTAAACTAGAACACCTCCGCTTATTACTCAAGGAGGTATTAGTTACTCTGGATGACTGTGACCCTTTGGTGGTTCCAGAGAAATTGTGTAAAATGGACAAGTACCTAGAAGTTCCTGTTTACACTGATGTGTTCCCGGTCCCTAAGAGGATTGCGGATATAGTAACTAGGGAGTGGGATAGACCAGGTATTCCGTTTGTTCCCCCTCCTGTTTTTAAGAAAATGTTCCCCATATCTGACACCACGCGGGACTCGTGGCAGACGGTCCCTAAGGTGGAGGGGGCTGTTTCTTCACTTGCTAAACGCACAACCATACCAATTGAGGACCGTTGTGCTTTTAAAGACCCTATGGATAAAAAGTTAGAGGGTTTACTTAAGAAAATTTTTATTCATCAAGGTTTTCTTCTCCAACCCATAGCGTGCATTGTTCCTGTAACTACTGCAGCTGCTTTCTGGTTCGAGGTGCTGGAAGATGCGCTCCAGACGGAGACCTCATATGAGGATATTATGGACAGAATTAAGGCTCTTAAACTGGCTAATTCTTTTATCACAGATGCCGCTTTCCAACTAGCTAAGTTAGCGGCAAATAATTCAGGTTTCGCCATTCTGGCACGCAGGGCGCTATGGCTCAAGTCCTGGTCGGCCGATGTGTCGTCAAAATCCAAACTGCTGAACATCCCTTTCAAAGGAAAGACCCTTTTCGGGCCTGAATTGAAAGAGATTATCTCAGAAATCACTGGGGGAAAAGGCCATGCTCTCCCTCAGGTCAAGTCCTTTAAGACAAAGAACAAATAAAATAATTTTTGTTCCTTTTGAAATTTCAGGAGCAGTCTCGCTTCATCCTCCCCTACTGCAAAGCAAGAAGGTAACAGTTCACAACCCAGGGCAGCCTTGAAACCTTACCAGGGCTGGAACAAGGGTAAACAGGCCAAAAAGCCTGCAGCTGCCTCCAAGACAGCATGAAGGGGTAGCCCCCGATCCAGGACCGGATCTAGTAGGGGGCAGACTCTCTCTTCGCTCAGGCCTGGGCAAGAGACGTACACGATCCCTGGGCCTTAGAGATTGTATCCCAGGGATATCTTCTAGAATTCAAGGACTCCCCTCCAAGGGGAAGGTTCCATATTTCTCGTCTGTCTACAGACACAGCGAAGAAAGAGGCGTTCTTACGCTGTGTAGAAGACCTACATACAATGGGAGTGATCCACCCAGTTCCAATTGTGGAACAAGGGCTGGGGTTTTACTCAAACCTGTTTGTGGTTCCCAAAAAAGAAGGAACTTACAGACCAATCCTGGATCTCAAAATTCCAAACAAATTCCTCAGTCCCATCATTCAAGATGGAGACCATTCGGACAATCTTACCAATGATCCAGGAGGGTCAATATATGACTACCGTGGATCTAAAGGATGCGTATCTACACATTCCTATCCACAAAGATCATCACCAGTTTCTCAGGTTTGCCTTTCTGGACAAGCATTTTCAGTTTGTGGCTCTCCCTTTCGGGTTGGCCACTGCTCCCAGAATTTTCACAAAGGTGCTAGGGTCCCTCCTGGCGGTGCTAAGACCGCGGGGCATAGCAGTGGCGCCTTATTTGGACGACATCTTAATTCAGGCGTCAACTTTCCAACGAGCCAAGTCTCACACTGAAATCGTAGTGGCCTTTCTGAGGTCTCACGGGTGGAAGGTGAACATCAAAAAGAGTTCTCTCTCCCCCCTCACAAGAGTTCCCTTCCTAGGAACACTAATAGACTCGGTAGAAAGCAAAATATTTCTGACTGAGGTCAGAAAGATAAAACTCCTTAACTACTTGCCGAGCTCTTCATTCCATTCCTCGGCCGTCTGTAGCTCAGTGCATGGAGACAATCGGACTAATGGTAGCGGCAATGGACATAGTCCCTTTTGCACGGATACACCTCAGACCACTGCAACTATGCATGCTCAAACAGTGGAATGGGGATTATGCAGATTTGTCTCCTCAAATACAGTTGCGCCAGGGGACCAGAGATTCTCTTCTCTGGTGGTTGTCTCAGGATCACCTGTCTCAGGGAATGTGTTTCCGCAGACCAGAGTGGATCATTGTAACGACCGACGACAGTCTGTTGGGCTGGGGTGCTGTCTGGGACTCCCTGAAAGCTCAGGGCTTATGGTCTCGGGAAGAAGCTCTTCTCCCGATAAACATTCTTGAACTAAGGGTGATATTCAACGCTCTTCAGGCATGGCCTCAGCTAGCTGCGGCCAAATTCATCAGATTTCAGTCGGACAACATCACGACTGTAGCTTACATCAACCATCAAGGGGGAACAAGGAGTCCCCTAGCAATGATGGAAGTAACCAAAATAATCAGGTGGGCGGAGGATCACTCTTGCCACCTCTCAGCAATTCACATTCCAGGAGTAGACAACTGGGAAGCAGATTTTCTAAGTCGTCAGACTTTTCATCCGGGGGAGTGGGAACTCCACCCGGAGGTATTTGCCCAGCTGAGTCAGCTATGGGGCACTCCAGAATTGGATCTGATGGCGTCCCGTCAGAATGCCAAACTTCCTCTTTACAGGTCCAGGTCCCGGGATCCCCAGGCGGTGTTGATAGATGCTCTAGCAGCGCCTTGGTCCTTCAATCTGGCCTATGTGTTTCCACAGTTTCCTCTCCTTCCTCGTCTGGTTGCCAGAATCAAGCAGGAGAGGGCGTCGGTGATTCTAATAGCACCTACGTGGCCACGCAGGACTTGGTATGCAGACCTAGTGGACATGTCATCCGTTCCACCATGGACTCTGCCAATGAGGCAGGACCTTCTACTTCAAGGTCCTTTCAAACATCCAAATCGAATTTCTCTGCGTCTGACTGCTTGGAGATTGAACGCCTAATTCTATCTAAGCGTGGTTTCTCTGAGGCGGTTATCGATACCCTGATTCAGGCTAGAAAGCCTGTCACCAGGAAAATCTACCATAAGATTTGGCGAAAATATCTTTGTTGGTGCGAATCCAAGGGCTACTCATGGAGTAAGATTAGGATTCCCAGGATATTGTCTTTTCTCCAAGATGGATTGGAGAAAGGATTGTCAGCTAGTTCCTTAAAAGGACAGATATCTGTCTATTCTTTTACACAAACGTCTGGCGGAGGTACCAGACGTTCAAGCGTTTACTCAGGCTTTAGTCAGAATCAAGCCTGTTTATAGACCTGTGGCTCCGCCATGGAGTCTGAATTTAGTTCTTTCAGTTCTGCAAGGGGTTCCGTTTGAACCTTTACATTCCATAGATATTAAGCTTTTTTTTTGGAAAGTTTTTGTTTTTGCTAGCTATCTCTTTTGCGCGAAGAGTTTCAGAGTTATCTGCTTTACAGTGTGACTCACCTTACTTGCGGCTAGATTTAGAGTTTTGTCGGTAACGACCTGCGTACCTAACGCTAGCTTTTTTCTGGCCGCATCTTTAAAATAACTCTGGTATTGAGAGTCCACAGAATGGCTGCGTTAGGCTCCAAAAAAGGAGCATAGAGCATATTTAACGCAACTTCAACTCTCGATACCAGAGTTGCTTACGGACGCGGCCAGCCTCAAAAACGTGCTCGTGCACGATTCCCCCATAGGAAACAATGGGGCTGTTTGAGCTGAAAAAAAACCTTAACACCTGCAAAAAAGCCGCCTAACGCAGCCCCATTGTTTCCTATGGGGAAACACTTCCTACGTCTGCACCTAACACTCTAACATGTACCCCGAGTCTAAACACCCCTAACCTTTACACTTATTAACCCCTAATCTGCCGCCCCTGCATATTATTATTAACCCCTAATCTGCCGCTCCGTAAACCGCCGCTACTTACATTATCCCTATGTACCCCTAATCTACTGCCCCTAACACCGCCGACCCCTATATTATATTAATTAACCCCTAATCTGCCCCCCACAACGTCGCCTCCACCTGCCTACACTTATTAACCCCTAATCTGCCGAGCGGACCGCACCGCTATTATTATAATGTTATTAACCCCTAATCCGCCTCACTAACCCTATAATAAATAGTATTAACTAGGGATGCACCGAAATGAAAATTCTGGACCGAAACTGATACCGAAAATTCAGGATGATCCTGGCCGAAAACCGAAACGAAACCGAAATTGTTTTTTTCTTTTTTAACTACAGTGTGTGTGTAGCTGAGAGAGCTTGTAGGCGGGAAAGCTCCAATAAATGGACATTTTCACTTGTACAGTAGGGCGTGATCTGCAGTGAAACTGGAGCTCTATAAGGGAGAGCGTGGTTATAGCCAGACAACAATACGAGGTGGGCATGTGTTTTGTTTTTGGGTATAGTTATCCGTGCGATGAGCGTGGCTGCACCTGATCGTCTCTCATCGTATCTCTGCCTAGTTCCTGGTTCGGGTCTCACACTGACCCGTCAGATTATATGTCCAGAGCCCCAAATGGAGTCTGCCTGTCACCTATCACCAGGACCACTGGACTTAGCTACAACCTTACGTGCAAGGTGGTTATAGAAAGTTACCGTGCTTTTTTGTTTACACTGTCTGGTGGGTGCTAATTTGTACCAACTGTGTGCGAGCTTAGGGCTTATGCTTATAAAGTGTGCACGCATATTTGCCTCAGGCGAATAGAATGTCTACGCACAAGAGGCTGATGTATGAGCACTGTATATAAGGCTTTAAAGATATTCACTGTGTGTGCTTAGGGCTGTGTCTGATAATATCAAGTGTTTATAAACATGTTACTTATCCTCCTTTGATATTTGTATTCACTATTCTGAACTTTGGTTTCCTTCTCTGCTAGTTTCAAATATCATCATGTAATGGTACTTATGTGTGTGCTCTGTGTACCATGCCATTGCTGTGCTGCTCACCTTATGCTAAGGATAGACATGTAACTCAATAGAACAGGGGAGGGCTGTACATTTTTAGCCATTTTGGTCCTCTTTGGGCCGAAATTGGAATTGCACATTTTCGGCGGCCCAAATTTTGGTGCATCGCTAGTATTATTCTTTATTTAGTTCTGTGTAACAGAATCAGATTTAACCGTTTTTGTTTTGTTACCAATTATCAAAATAAAGTATAGTCCTAGAAAACTATTATTATATGCAAAACAGTAAGTCAAGTAATGAACTCAAACAGCAGCTCTAGGCTGGCATCAAATTTAAAATATGCTACACAATAATTTTGCCGAAAATAAAAGGCAAAAAAACCGAAAACCGAAATAACAAAAAATGCTATTTTCGGCCGAAACTTTCTGCGGCCGAAATTTCGGTGCATCCCTAGTATTAACCCCTAATCTGCCCTCCCTAACATCGCCGACACCTAACTTCAATTATTAACCCCTAATCTGCCGACTGGAGCTCACCGCTATTCTAATAAATGTATTAACCCCTAAAGCTAAGTCTAACCCTAACACTAACACCCCCCTAAATTAAATATAATTTTAATCTAACGAAATTTAATTAACTCTTATTAAATAAATTATTCCTATTTAAAGCTAAATACTTAACTGTAAAATAAATCCTAATATAGCTACAATATAAATTATATTTATATTATAGCTATTTTAGGATTTATATTTATTTTACAGGTAACTTTGTATTTATTTTAACCAGGTACAATAGCTATTAAATAGTTAAGAACTATTTAATAGCTAAAATAGTTAAAATAATTACAAATTTACCTGTAAAATAAATCCTAACCTAAGTTACAATTAAACCTAACACTACACTATCAATAAATTAATTAAATACAATTCCTACAAATAAATACAATGAAATAAACTAAATTAAAAAAGCTTAGACTTAGCTTTAGGGGTTAATACATTTATTAGAATAGCGGTGAGCTCCAGTCGGCAGATTATGGGTTAATAATTGAAGTTAGGTGTCGGCGATGTTGGGGAGGGCAGATTAGGGGTTAATACTATTTATTATAGGGTTAGTGAGGCGGATTAGGGGTTAATAACTTTATTATAGTAGCGGTGCGGTCCGCTCGGCAGATTAGGTGTTACTAAGTGTAGGCAGGTGGAGGCGACGTTGAGGGGAGCAGATTAGGGGTTAATAAATATAATATAGGGGTCGGCGGTGTTAGGGGCAGCAGATTAGGGGTACATAAGGATAACGTAGGTAGCGGCGCTTTGCGGTCGGCAGATTAGGGGTTAATTATTGTAGGTAGCTGGCGGCGACGTTGTGGGGGGCAGGTTAGGGGTTAATAAATATAATATAGGGGTCGGCGGTGTTAGGGGCAGCAGATTAGGGGTACATAAGTATAACGTAGGTGGCGGTCGGCAGATTAGGGGTTAAAAAAATGTAATAGAGTGTCGGCGATGTTGGGGGACCTCGGTTTAGGGGTACATAGGTAGTTTATGGGTGTTAGTGTACTTTAGAGTACAGTAGTTAAGAGCTTTATGAACCGGCGTTAGCCCAGAAAGCTCTTAACTACTGACTTTTTTCTGCGGCTGGAGTTTTGTCGTTAGATTTCTAACGCTCACTTCAGACACGACTCTAAATACCGGAGTTAGAAAGATCCCATTGAAAAGATAGGATACGCAATTGACGTAAGGGGATCTGCGGTATGGAAAAGTTGCAGCTGAAAAGTGAGCGTTAGACCCTTTTTTGAATGACTCCAAATACCGGCGGTAGCCTAAAACCAGCGTTAGGAGCCTCTAACGCTGGTTTTCACGGCTACCGCCAAACTCCAAATCTAGGCCTTGGTGTTCCATGCAGATAAGGTAGTTTTGCGTACCAAACCTGGTTTTCTTCCTAAGGTTGTGTCTTAATAAGAATATTAACCAGGAAATTATTGTTCCTTCTCTGTGTCCTAATCCTTCGTCAAAGAAGGAACGTCTGTTACACAATCTTGATGTGGTTCGTGCTTTAAAGTTCTATTTACAAGCAACTAAGGATTTCAGACTAACAACTTCATTGTTTGTTATCTATTCTGGAAAGAGGAGAGGTCAAAAGGCGACCGCTACCTCTTTCCTTTTGGCTGAAAAGCATCATCCGTTTGGCCTATGAGACTGCTGGCCAGCAGCCTCCTGAAACAATTACTGCTCATTCTACCAGAGCAGTGGCTTCCACATGGGCTTTTAAAAATGAGGCTTCTGTTGAACAGATTTGTAAGGCAGCAACTTGGTCTTCGCTGCATACTTTTTCCAAATTTTACAAATTCGATACTTTTGCTTCTTCGGAGGCTATTTTTGGGAGAAAGGTTTTACAAGTAGTGGTGCCTTCTGTTTAAGGTACCTGTCTTGTTCCCTCCCTTCATCCGTGTCCTAAAGCTTTGGTATTGGTATCCCACAAGTAAAGGATGAATCCGTGGACTGGATACACCTTACAAGAGAAAACAGAATTTATGCTTACCTAATAAATTACTTTCTCTTGTGGTGTATCCAGTCCACGGCCCGCCCTGTCATTTTAAGACGGGTGGTTTTTATTTTTAAACTACAGTCACCACTGCACCCTATGGTTTCTCCTTTTTCTTCTTAACCTTCGATCGAATGACTGGGGGGTGGAACTAGAGGGGGAGCTATATGGACAGCTCTGCTGTGTGCTCTCTTCCTGTTAGGAAGGAGAATATCCCACAAGTAAAGGATGAATCCGTGGACTGGATACACCACAAGAGAAAGTAATTTATCAGGTAAGCATAAATTCTGTTTTCCGTTTTAGTTTGGTTTAATTTATAGTAAGAGAGACCGCTGAAAGTCTCCAGCAAGGAGAGGAGCTTGGGTATGGTTTGTAGTGGTTTGGAGGTAAAGATTGTGGTGTCATCTGCAAATAGTGCCACCTTATGTGTGGTGCCGTGCAGCGTCATTCCTACTAGATCTTTATCTCCTCTTATAGCTGCGGCAAGAGGTTCGACAGCCAAAGCGAAAAGGATAGGGGAGAGAGGGCAGCCTAGCCGCGTGCCGTTGGAGATGGGAAAGGACGGTGAACAAAACCCGAGGCCTCTAACCGAGGCCGTGGGAGCCAAGTATAGTGCTCTCACTGCAAGTATAACTTGTGTTGGGAACTGGAAAGCCTCCAAAACTTTCCATAGATATTCCCAGCGGACCCGATCAAAGGCCTTTTCCTCGTCTAGGGAGAGCACGGCCAAGGGCTTGTTTAATCTCTGAGCCTCGCATAGGATGTTTAATAATCTCCTTGTGTTGTCCGGGCCCTCACGGCCTGGGATGAAGCCCACTTGATCTGGGTTGATTAGGGAGGGTAATAATCTCGCCAACCTGTTAGCCAGAATTTTCACGTAGATTTTGATGTCTGTGTTGATTAAAGATATGGGTCTGTAATTAGGGCACAGCGTTGGGTCTTTATTGGGCTTTGGGATGGCGATAATGGAGGCCTCCAAAAATTCCTTTCTAAAGGTTCCCTCCTCCATTGCTAGTTTAAAAAAATCTAGTCAGGATGGGTAAGATTTCTTTACAGTAAGTTTAGTAGAATATGGCAGTGAAACCATCTGGGCCCGGGGCCTTCAGAGATTTCAAGTTTTTAATGACTTGTCTCACTTCCTGGCAAGTAATTGGGACGTCTATATTACCCTTTTGTGCCTCATCTAAGGCAGGGAGTTTCAAGGACTGTAAAAACAGTCCTACCTGTGAAGAGGGTGGTTGTGTGGGACCCGCCTGGTCCTGGATATTATATAGAGCGGTATAGTAATCGCGAAACTGCTGGCCAATTAATGACGGCAACCTATAAACCTGCTTACCGTGTTTGATTTTGTGTATACGTGTAGCACCTCTATGCTGTCTAATTTTGTTGGCAAGAATAGTATCTGCTGTGTTGCCCTTCGAGTACATAAGCTGTTTCAGCCGAAACAGGTTATTCTGTGTTTTCCTGAACTCTATTTGGCATATGTTTTTTAAGTTCCTGGACCTCCTGGCTTAAATCTACTTTATCTGAAGTGCGTTGTTGTGTTTCTAGCATACGTAACCTACTATGGGCCTGAGATAAGGTAAGGCCTGCCTCTTTCCTGAGGTGTGCTTGTTTGCGAATAAACAGGCCTCTGGTAGTGGCCTTGAATGCCCCCCAGATTATGTCATCTCGGACATCAGGGGTGTCATTAATCTGTAGTGTGGTTGTTATTTCAGATCTGAGTTCTTCCCTAAAGGGGATATCAGCTAACAGGTGGTGAGGTAACCTTTATGGGGGTCTGTTGTTGGTAGTGTTTCTAGATTCTAGCGCTATTACTACCTGGTCGTGGTCTGACCACGGGCATAAGTGGATGTCTGCGGCTTGTACACAGTGTAACGTTTCAGGGTTACAGAAAAAATAATCCAATCTGGAGAATGTGGTGTGGGAAAAGTGAGTGAAATCCCTGTCACGGGGATGCACTGATCTCCAAATGTCAAAATAGTTAAAACTGGTCATGAGCCCTCTAAACCAGACACATGTAGTGTCTGATGCGATCGCTCATCTCTGAAGGGTGAGTTTTTTTTTTTTTTTCTTTCTAGACCATTGTCCCATACCATGTTCATGTCACCTGCCACAATCACCTTTCCTTGTTTAAATTGTTCAATTCTGCTCAGAATCTTCTTAAGATAATTAGGCTGAGAGGTGTTCGGGAGGTAAACTGAAACCAGTAATATGGTCAAGGTGACAAATCACTATGAGGTATCTTGCCTGGGGGTCCCTGATCACCTGGAGGGGTTCAAAAGCTATCCTTTTGTGTACTAGAATGGCCACTCCTCTAGCTTTTTTAGAGTAGGAGGCTGTTTCGAAGACTGGGAAGTCTCGGGGGAAGGATGCGGGAAGAGTGTTGGCGAGTAGGTGCATCTCCTGTAGGAAAGCCACTTCTACCTTGTGAAAGCGTAGGGATCTAGCTAGTAGACTCCTCTTGCCCACTGAGTTCAGGCCCCTAACATTGTGGGTGAGAAATCGGAGAGGTGCCATTTATTCAATATCTGGTGATCCTGATTAGGGGAGCTATATGGGACAGGGATGATGGGGGGGGGGAGAGAGGGGGGAAGTGATAGGGTGGAAGTAGTCCACCAAAGTGGAGCCCTAGTATGGGCTCCTAAGTCTGAGGGGGAGCTAGCACT
This sequence comes from Bombina bombina, assembly GCF_027579735.1. NCBI lineage: Eukaryota > Metazoa > Chordata > Amphibia > Anura > Bombinatoridae > Bombina > Bombina bombina. The sequence goes on along the minus strand of NC_069506.1, from coordinate 85,310,801 downwards.
GCCTAGTGGGGAGTAGGTTGAGGCGAGTGGCCTCACTCTCTAGTGGGACATGTTGGAGAAATAGTAACTAAATTATATAAGCTAAAACTATAAACATATTAGTCAAGACGTACATAGTTGTAACCTTGTTTTCAAAAATGTTAGGGCAGTAAACATTTATAGACTATTTGTAAATAAAACAAAATACACAGTGCAAGCTATACCAGCGTGTCAGTAGCAAAACCTTATTCATTTTAGGACACACAGAGTCTAGTTGCACCGCCAACTTTAGGAGTCTTAACACTAACCTACAACAAATGTTTCTTAACTATAGGCAAACACTGAGTGTTGGCGGCCGAATTAGATTGTACGATTTTGTCAAGGCATAAAGGGTATATTTATACCGCCAATTTAATGCGTCATGACTCCAAACCTTCAACAGAACATCTGAACTATAAACAGTCACTGATTGTTGGTAGCAGAACCAGAGTGTGTGATTCCGCCAGCAACAATGTTTTAGTGCTAAACCATATTCGTTATAGATTATGAAAGGTATAATTGCAACAATCAATTCTAATAGTGTCTAAACTGTAAACTTTCAACAACTGTCTATAACAAGGTCATGGCGCGCAACAATGTTTTCAACAATGTCAAGACCTTTAGTATACACATACCCTTGGTAGCAGGTCCTAAGTGGGTGAGGCTTGAGGCCTCAGAGAGTGGTCAGGGGGATTTCTTTCATGTAATTAGCAAGAGTCCATGAGCTAGTGACGTATGGGATATACATTCCTACCAGGAGGGGCAAAGTTTCCCAAACCTTAAAATGCCTACAAATACACCCCTCACCACACCCACAATTCAGTTTTACAAACTTTGCCTCCCGTGGAGGTGGTGAAGTAAGTTTGTGCTAGATTCTACGTTGATATGCGCTTCGCAACAGGTTGAAGCCCGGTTTTCCTCTGAGTGCAGCGAATGTCAGAGGGATGTGAGAGAGTATTGCCTATTTGAAATCAATGGTCTTCCTCTAGGGGATCTTTTTCATAGGTTCTCTGTTATCGGTCGTAGAGATTTCTTCTCCTACCTCCCTTTTCAGATCGACGATATACTCTTATATACCATTACCTCTACTGATTCTCGTTTCAGTACTGGTTTGGCTATCTACTATATGTAGATGAGTGTCTTGGGGTAAGTAAATCTTATTTTTTGTGACACTCTAAGCTATGGTTGGGCACTTTATATGTAAAGTTCTAAATATATGTCTATAAACTTATATTTGCCTTGATTCAGGATAATCAGTATTCCTTTAAAAGTCAGACTGTCAGTTTCATTATTTGGGATAATGCATTTCAATTTATTTTTTCCTTACCTTGAAAATTTTCAATTGACCATTTTTTCCTGCGTGCTGTTAGGCTCGCGGGGGCAGAAAATTTCTTTTTATTGCGTCATTTTTGGCGCTGACTTTTTTGGCGCAAAAATTTGTCATTTCCGGCGCCGTAGTTGATGCCGGAAGTTGTATTCTGTTAAACGTCATTTTTTGACGCATGCGTATTCAGACATTTTTTTGTGCCAAAAAATGTGGGCGTCGGTTTCGGCGTCAGAGGATGTGGTGTCATTTTTGGCGCCAAAAATGTGGGCGTTGTATTTGGTGCCAATAATGTGGGCGTCTTATTTGGCGCCAAAAAATGTGGGCATCTTTTTTGTTCCACTTTTTTCCTCACATTATTTAAACCTCACTTTTTTATTGCTTCTGGTTTCTAGAAGCTTATTATTTTGCATTCTTTCCCATTCCTGAAACTGTCATTTAAGGAATTTGATAATTTTGCTTTAAATTTTGTTTTTTTCTATTACATATTGCAAGATTTCACTGTTCCTGTTTCAAAACGTACTAAGGGATTCCGTTGACTGAGTTCAGTCCTACCAAAGCTAAGTTAATTTATTTTCAATGTTATGAATGTTTATCTTTAGCTATGGTTTGTTATAAGTTTTATGTTAAACTTTTATATGCAGAATCCATTAGTATTTATGCTTTATATATTGCTATTCTTTTTACATCTTATGTACAAAAAATACTTAGAAGATTTATAAGAATATTTTTCTGATTCTATTTTAAAGGCTTTGTCTGACATTGTGCCTTCTAATAAAATTTTTAGGTCTTTTTCAAACTTCTTTTTTAATTATTGAAGTTTCAAATGACCAGCAACATACTAATTTATCCTTCTCTGATGATGTTTTTTTCTCATTCAGAATTTTCTTCATCAGATATTGACACTAACAAATCTACTTTTTTATTTTTTTATTATTAAAGTACATTTGTTCTTTGTTGAAAAGGTGTTGATTATTTTGGATATTAAGGTAACTAGTTATTTTTCAAGACTAGCTAACATTTTATTTCTGCTTATTTATTCTTCTGTGTTTTCAAAGGTTTTTTTCCAGTTCCTCATACTAGGGAATGGAATAGGCTGAGAATTTTCTTTTATTCCTTCTTCAAAGGTTTTAAACTATATTCTTTGCCGGCAGTTAAATTCAATTTTGAGGGTTCTCCAATTTATTGGGGCTATCTCTACTCCTACTAATTATGCTATTGTTTCTATGGCAAAATAGTATTTATTTTCCTCTAGATGGTTGTATCTGATTTATGGAAAATTATTTAGTTTCAGGTACTTTTCTTGGACCTGTGATTTATTTGGATGATGCTGCAATTGCTTAATTTTTTCTGTTTACTTTAAGATCAAGTATCAGATTATGATTTATTTTAGCATTGTTAAATGGGACAAAATCTACTAGACTAGGTGCTGTTGCATTTGTCTTGTTTTGCATTTTTTGATTATGCAAGTCCAGTGTATTGACTGGTCCTTTAACTGGACTATCATGCTAATAATTTCATTTGTGTCTTCATTTTATTGAATATTTCTCTTGTTAAGTGTATTCAGTCCACGGATCATCCATTACTTATGGGATATATTCCCTTCCCAACAGGAAGTTGCAAGAGGATCACCCAAAGCAGAGCTGCTATATAGCTCCTCCCCTCCACGTCATATCCAGTCATTCTCTTGCAACACTCAACATAGTAGGAAGGTGTGAGAGAAGTGTGGAGTTTTTATACTTAATTATTTCTTCAATCAAAAGTTTGTTATTTTAAATGGCACCGGAGTGTGCTGTATTTCTCTCAGGCAGTTTTCTATGATCTTGGCAGAAGTAACTAAGATCCACTGGCTGTTCTCGCACATTCTGAGGAGTGGGGTAACTTCAGAAAGGGAATAGCATGCGGGTTTCCCTGCAGATGAGGTATGCGCAGTAAAATATATTTCTAAGGAATGGAATTGACTAAGAAAATACTGCTGTTACCGATGTAATGTAAGTACAGCCTTAAATGCAGTAGTAGTGACTGGTATCAGGCTGATGAATGTATGTGCAGTAAAATAATTTTCTAAGGAATGGAATTTGACTAAGAAAATGCTGTTAATACTGAAGTAATATATGAGCCTTAACTGCAGTAGAAGCGACTGGTAGCAGGCTTATTGATAAATCTACATAACTTTTAAAATGTATGTTTAAAATGTTTACTGGCATGTTATTCGTTTTTTGTGAGGTACTTTGGTGATAAATATTTTGGGGCATGATTTTTTTCCACATGGCTGACGTTTATTTCTGCATAGAAACAGTTAACTAACAGTTAACTGAGGTTTCCCACTGTTGTAATATGAGTGGGAGGGGCCTATTTTAGCGCTTTTTTGCGCAGTAAAAATTCAGTCACAGTCTTCCTGCTTCTTCCTCCTTGATCCAGGACGTCTCTAGAGAGCTCAGGGGTCTTCAAAATTCATTTTGAGGGAGGTAATCAGTCACAGCAGACCTGTGACAGTGTGTTTGACTGTGATAAAAACGTTTAATTGTTAAATTGTTTATCCGTTTTGAGTATTAAGGGGTTAATCATCCATTTGCTAGTGGGTGCAATACTCTGCTAACTTAATACATTTACTGTGAAAATTTGGTTGCTATAACTGATTTGGTTCATTGTTATTTCAACTGTGACAGTTTTTTTGTGCTTCTTAAAGGCGCAGTAGCGTTTTTTATATTGCTTGTAAACTTATTTGAAAGGATTTTCCAAGCTTGCTAGTCTCATTGCTAGTCTGTTTAAACATGTCTGACACAGATGAATCTGTTTGTTTGAAGGCCAATGTGGAGCCCCATAGAAAAGTAAGTCTTTATCTGTAAAGAAATTATCACCAGACAACGAGGGGGAAGTTATGCCGACTAACTCTCCTCACGTGTCAGTACCTTCGCCTCCCGCTCAGGAGGCGCGTGATATTGTGGCGCCAAGTACATCAGAGAGGCCCTTACAAATCACTTTGCAAGACATGGCTGCTGTTATGACAGAAGTATTATCTAAATTGCCAGAATTAAGAGGCAAGCGCGATAGCTCTGGGTTAAGGACAGAGAGCGCTGATGATGTGAGAGCCATGTTCGATAATCCGTCACAATTTGCAGAACATGAGGACGGAGAGCTTCATTCTGTGGGTGACGGATCTGATCCAGGGAGACCGGATTCAGAGATTTCTAATTTTAAATTTAAGCTTGAGAACCTCCGTGTATTGTTAGGGGAGGTATTAGCGGCTCTGAATGATTTGTAACACGGTTGCAATTCCAGAGAAATTATGTAGGCTGGATAGATACTATGCGGTGCCGGTGTGTACTGACGTTTTTCCTATACCTAAAAGGCTTACAGAGATTATTAGCAAGGAGTGGGATAGACCTGGTGTGCCCTTTTCCCCTCCTCCGATATTTAGGAAAATGTTTCCAATAGACGCCACCACACGAGACTTATGGCAGACAGTCCCTAAGGTGGAGGGAGCAGTTTCTACTTTAGCTAAACGTACCACTATCCCGGTGGAGGATAGTTGTGCTTTTTCAGATCCAATGGATAAAAAATTAGGTTACCTTAAGAAAATGTTTGTTCAACAAGGTTTTATCTTACAGCCCCTTGCATGCATTGCGCCTGTCGCTGCTGCTGCATTCTGGTTTGAGTCTCTGGAAGAGGCCATTCGCACAGCTCCATTGGATGAGATTATGGACAAGCTTAAAGCACTTAAGCTAGCTAACGCATTTGTTTCTGATGCCGTTGTACATTTGACCAAACTAACGGCTAAGAACTCCGGATTCGCCATCCAGGCGCGTAGAGCGCTATGGCTTAAATCCTGGTCAGCTGACGTGACTTCTAAATCTAAATTGCTTAATATTCCTTTCAAAGGGCAGACCTTATTCGGGCCCGGCTTGAAAGAAATTATTGCTGACATTACTGGAGGTAAGGGTCATACTCTTCCTCAGGACAAGGCCAAATCAAAGGCCAAACAGTCTAATTTTCGTGCCTTTTCGTAACTTCAAGGCAGGAGCAGCATCAACTTCCTCCGCTCCAAAACAGGAAGGAACTGTTGCTCGTTACAGACAGGGCTGGAAAGCTAACCAGTCCTGGAACAAGGGCAAGCAGGCCAGAAAACCTACTTCTGCCCCTAAGACAGCATGAAGAGAGGGCCCCCTATCCGGAAACGGATCTAGTTGGGGGGCAGACTTTCTCTCTTTGCCCAGGCTTGGGCAAGAGATGTCCAGAATCCCTGGGCGTTAGAGATCATATCTCAGGGATATCTTCTGGACTTCAAAGCTTCTCCTCCACAAGGGAGATTTCATCTTTCAAGGTTATCAGCAAACCAAATAAAGAAAGAGGCATTTCTACGTTGTGTACAAGACCTCTTAGTAATGGGGGTGATCCAAACAGTTCCGCGGACGGAACAAGGGCAAGGTTTTTACTCAAATCTGTTTGTGGTTCCCAAGAAAGAGGGAACCTTCAGACCAATCTTGGACCTAAAAATCTTAAACAAATTCCTAAGAGTTCCATCATTCAAAATGGAAACTATTCGAACCATCCTACCCATGATCCAAGAGGGTCAATACATGACCACAGTGGACTTAAAGGATGCCTACCTTCACATACCAATTCACAAAGATCATTATCGGTACCTAAGATTTGCCTTTCTAGACAGGCATTACCAATTTGTAGCTCTACCCTTCGGGTTAGCTACGGCCCCGAGAATTTTTACAAAGGTTCTGGGCTCACTTCTAGCGGTGCTAAGACCACGAGGCATATCGGTGGCTCCGTACCTAGACGACATTCTGATACAAGCGTCAAGTTTTCAAATTGCCAAGTCTCATACAGAGATAGTTCTGGCATTTCTGAGGTCGCATGGGTGGAAGGTGAACGTGGAAAAGAGTTCTCTATTACCACTCACAAGAGTTCCCTTCCTGGGGACTCTTATAGATTCTATAGAGATGAAGATTTACCTGACGGAGTCCAGGTTATCAAAGCTTCTGAATGCTTGCCGTGTCCTTCATTCCATTCCACGCCCGTCAGTAGCTCAGTGCATGGAAGTAATCGGCTTAATGGTAGCGGCAATGGACATAGTACCATTTGCGCGCCTGCATCTCAGACCACTACAATTATGCATGCTAAGTCAGTGGAATGGGGATTACTCAGATTTGTCCCCTCTACTAAATCTGGATCAAGAGACCAGAGATTCTCTTCTCTGGTGGCTTTCTCGGGTTCATCTGTCCAAGGGGATGACCTTTCGCAGGCCAGATCGGACGATTGTAACTACAGATGCCAGCCTTCTAGGTTGGGGCGCAGTCTGGAACTCCCTGAAGGCTCAGGGATTATGGACTCTGGAGGAGAAACTCCTCCCAATAAATATTCTGGAGTTGAGAGCAATATTCAATGCTCTTCTAGCTTGGCCTCAATTGGCAACACTGAGGTTCATCAGATTTCAGTCGGACAACATCACGACTGTGGCTTACATCAACCATCAAGGGGGAACCAGGAGTTCCCTAGCGATGTTAGAAGTCTCAAAGATAATTCGCTGGGCAGAGTCTCACTCTTGCCACCTGTCAGCCATCTACATCCCAGGCGTGGAGAACTGGGAGGCGGACTTTCTAAGTCGCCAGACTTTTCATCCGGGGGAGTGGGAACTTCATTCGGAGGTCTTCGCTCAACTGATTCATCGTTGGGGCAAACCAGAACTGGATCTCATGGCGTCTCGCCAGAACGCCAAGCTTCCTTGTTACGGATCCAGGTCCAGGGACCCGGGAGTGGCGCTGATATCTACCGCTCTCTGTTGTCTGATCTTGGCAATCAGTCGAGGTAGCAGCGGAAATGGTGGAAACACATAAGCCATGTTGAAAACCCAAGGGGCTGCTAGAGCATCTGCTCTAGCAGCCCCTTGGGTTTTCAACATGGCTTATGTGTTTCCACCATTTCCGCTGCTACCTCGACTGATTGCCAAGATCAGACAAGAGAGAGCATCGGTGATTCTGATAGCACCTGCGTGGCCACGCAGGACCTGGTATGCAGACCTAGTGGACATGTCGTCATGTCCACCATGGTCTCTGCCTCTGAGACAGGACCTTCTCATTCAGGGTCCTTTCCATCATCCAAATCTAATTTCTCTGAGGCTGACTGCATGGAGATTGAACGCTTGATCCTATCAAAGCGTGGCTTCTCGGAGTCGGTTATTGATACCTTAATACAGGCTCGGAAACCTGTTACCAGAAAAATTTACCATAAAATATGGCGGAAATATTTATATTGGTGTGAATCCAAGAGTTACTCATGGAGTAAGGTTAGGATTCCTAGGATATTGTCTTTTCTACAAGAAGGTTTAGAAAAGGGATTATCTGCTAGTTCGTTGAAGGGACAGATTTCTGCTCTGTCTATTCTTTTACACAAACGTCTGGCAGAAGTTCCAGACGTCCAGGCTTTTTGTCAGGCTTTGGCTAGGATTAAGCCTGTGTTTAAGACTGTTGCTCCTCCGTGGAGCTTAAACTTGGTTCTTAAAGTTCTTCAAGGGGTTCCGTTTGAACCCCTTCATTCCATTGATATTAAGCTTTTATCTTGGAAAGTTCTGTTTTTGATGACTATTTCCTCGGCTCGAAGAGTCTCTGAGTTATCTGCCTTACATTGTGATTTTCCTTACCTGATTTTCCATTCAGACAAGGTAGTTCTGCGTACTAAACCTGGGTTCTTACCTAAGGTAGTTTCTAACAGGAATATCAATCAGGAGATTGTTGTTCCATCAGTGTCCTAATCCTTCTTCAAAGAAGGAACGTCTTTTGCATAATCTGGACGTAGTCCGTGCCCTGAAGTTCTATTTAAAGGCAACTTAAGATTTTCGTCAAACTTCTTCCCTGTTTGTCGTGTACTCTGGACAGAGGAGAGGTCAAAAAGCTTCGGCAACTTCTCTATCCTTTTGGCTTCGTAGCATAATACGTTTAGCCTATGAGACTGCTGGACAGCAGCCTCCTGAAAGAATTACAGCTCATTCCACTAGAGCTGTGGCTTCCACCTGGGCCTTTAAGAATGAGGCCTCTGTTGAACAGATTTGCAAGGCTGCAACTTGGTCTTCGCTTCATACTTTTTCAAAATTTTACAAATTTGACACTTTTGCTTCTTCGGAGGCTGTTTTTGGGAGGAAAGTTCTACAGGCAGTGGTTCCTTCCGTTTAAGTTCCTGCCTTGTCCCTCCCATCATCCGTGTACTTTAGCTTTGGTATTGGTATCCCATAAGTAATGGATGATCCGTGGACTGAATACACTTAACAAGAGAAAACATAATTTATGCTTACCTGATAAATTTATTTCTCTTGTAGTGTATTCAGTCCACGGCCCGCCCTGTCTTTTTTAAAACAGCCAACATTCATACACTAGACTCTGAACAGCGACTGCAATAGGTCCCATGGAATGTTAAATGACAGTGATATCGTAATGTTCCAAAGCAATGTTAATCAACAAGCTTTATAATATTAAATAAACTCCAGTGGTGCAACACAATGGTATAGTTGTATAATCAATTTAATAACGTGTTGTTATTGAAAAAACGGCATCCACTAGCATATTTTCATCACAGGTGTGTGTATACCTTTTCAATGGCGTGTGTGTGTTCAGATGTATATCCTCTTGTTCACGTTAAAGATCAATAATAATACCACAATACATAGTACCCACACCGGTATCAAAACGACTGATTTGATAATCACAGTGAATAATTTCATTAATTCCGGTCCTACTCACCGCAGGAAGGGCAAATTTCAGTGTCAGTGGTAAATTATCTGATCCATGTCGATTTTTCTTGGTTGTCCTCACGCTAAACACACCTGCAGGGTAGCTCAGTGATTGTCTGCTATGCAGGCTTTAGTTGCTTGGAAAGAAACACAGGTCATAGATTGCATACACCTCTCCTCAGCGTTTCCCTGCGCTGACATAATGCATAAAAGATTCCAAAAGAAGTTGTAGGAGGTATTTGCAGGCTGCACAACTTAGGTAAAAGTTAGTAAAGTTTATTTAATCCATTTAAAATTGATACAAGCACCGTTACAATTGTTACCCAAACACACAGGGGAAAAAAGACTGCCTTCCGACGCGTTTCCTGCTCAAACTGAGCACTTCATCAGGGATGGCAGGTGTCTCCCTTCCAAACTATTTATTGGAGTCGAACAATTTAACCCTTTGTGAACTACACTTTGAAAATAAATGTTCAGTTCATCTTTTCAACAAATGTTGTTACTGAACAAGGATTACATGTCTTCAACTCCAACAAATCTCACCATTTTATAACATGAATGATACATTATACATTAATTACTACAATATTTACATTAAACATTTTAACATTTTAATTTGTTTGCAGTTTTGAAAAGTAGAGGGAATTGCTATGTTGAAAGAAAGTGCTTCATAATACAATAAACAATTTCTAAGTAAACAGTGTACTCTAAAGTGTATCTTTATGGCCTATATGTGTATCGGTTGGTAGGTGTAGCCATATTGTTAGCTAACAAATTATAGATGCGAACTTGTTTCGTTCATTTGTTGAAAGTCGCTATATATGGATCCACGTGGTCCAATAAATAGTTTGGAAGGGAGACACCTGCCATCCCTGATGAAGTGCTCAGTTTAAGCAGGAAACGCGTCGGAAGGCAGTCTTTTTTTCCCCTGTGTGTTTGGGTAACAATTGTAACTGTGCTTGTATCAATTTTAAATGATTAAATAAACTTTACTAACTTTTACCTAAGTTGTGCAGCCTGCAAATACCTCCTACAACTTCTTTTGCTGTCTTTTTTAAGGCAGATCTAAATTTTAATTAGAACTCCAGTCACCACTGCTCCCTATGGTTTCTCCTTTCTTGTCTTGTTTCGGTCGAATGACTGGATATGACGTGGAGGGGAGGAGCTATATAGCAGCTCTGCTTTGGGTGATCCTCTTGCAACTTCCTGTTGGGAAGGGAATATATCCCATAAGTAATGGATGATCCGTGGACTGAATACACTACAAGAGAAATAAATTTATCAGGTAAGCATAAATTATGTTTTTCGCAAATAAGGTTTAATCTATGTCTTTAGCTGTTTTAGCTAGAAGAATTTTGTGATTTCTAAAAATCCATATTTCTTTTGTTCTAAGATAATCAATTATTTGTTTTATAATTGGGTTCAATTCTTAACTGTTACTCTGGGCTTCAAGATTGAGTTCTAAGACTAAACTTTAAGCTTATATTAGTTTGGTTGTTCTTATTAAGGAACAAATTCCTGAATTCTTTCCCAAGTAACATGTTTTTAATTGGAAATTTTTCAGTTCAATATCAGCTCCCTAAAATTGCAATGTACGTGCCGTATTCCAGCTCGGCTGGTAAGGGGCAGGTTAAGACTTTTTTGAAATGTATTTGGTTCTATTCGGTCCAAATTTCTTTGATTTTGGGTACAGAATAAGTTCAGCATAAACCGTCTGTGAGAAGTCTTTTTTCTCTATTATATTCCAGCTATTCCAGTAAGGCTAACACTTTCTTTAAGTGTGTTTCGGTCCTATATATTTTGGGTACTGTTGAAGCATGGCTGATCACCCGTGGGGTTCAAGCGCTGCTCAGACCTGGAATCTTCTGGGGTATTTCTTCCAGTTCCATTTTTAGGAACTGGGTTTTGGAGTTTTATTCAAACTATTCTGCCTTTTTGGTCAGTGATAGCATTATTTTTTTCCATTGGATACAATAGATGCATATCTTCGTTTTTCTGTTTTCATTCAGATTATTTTCTGAAGATGCAGAATCTCATATGATTCAACCTTGTTCTTCCAGGACATAGTTAGAGGATCTTTTTTTCAAAAGCTCTTGATTCCTCACACAAGGGTCACCTTTTTTAGGTTTCCAGATAGAGACAAAGACCGTGACACAAACTATCAGACAAGGGACAATTTTATTGGGTTCCGTCTGTCGGTACCTTTAGTCTCTATTATTTCCTTCAGTTGCTATATATGCACAGAAGTTTTAGGTCTTATGGCCACAGCATTGGATTCAATTTCCTTTGCTCATTTTCATAGAAAGAACCTTTTCAGTTTTTTATGCTGAATTATGGTGCAGGGATTTTAGGATTTCACATTTTAAATCCTCGAATCTTAATATTTATCTATCTTGATTTGGTGGTTAAGATCATCATCATTTAGTTCTACAGGTCTCTTCGTTTCTTTCAACCTGGACCAAGATCTCTACAGATGTGAGTCTTTTTGGTTGGGAGGCTGTCTGAGGATCTCTGTCAGCACAAGGGGTTTGGAAATCTCAGGAGGCGAGATTACCATTTGATATTTTAGAACTCTGTGCATTCTCAGAGTTTTTTCAGTTAGTTTCTGTTTGAAGAAGAGACGTTTATTGTTTTTCAGACAATGTCACAACTGTGGTGTATGTCCATTATCAGGGTGGGACTATCAGTCCTTAGGCTGTGACAGAAGTGTCTCGGATTTTGGCTTGGGCTAAATCCAGCTCCTATCTAAATTCTGTGTTTTTTTTTTTCCCCAGGTATAGATATTTGGGAAGCGGATTATCTCTGTTAATCAAGCTTTACATCCGGGAGAATGGTCTCTCATACCCAGATATGTTTTTCAATTTTTCAGATATGAGGATTTCTAGAAATAGATCTGTTGGCATCTCATCTGAATTAAGAACTTCCCGGGGATCCTCAGGCGGAAGTAGTGTATGCATTGACATTTCTTTGGAATTATCATTTTGCCTATTTCTTTCCGCCTCTAGTTCTTCTTCCAAAAGTGATTTCCAAAATTCTTATGTAGTATTTGTTTGTACTGCTGGTGGCTCCAGCATAGCCTCTCAGGTTTTGGTATGCGGATCTCATTCGGATGGCCAGTTGCCAACCTTGGACACTTCCGTTTAAACCAGACCTTCTTTCTCAAGGCTCATTTTTTCCATCAGGATCTCAAATCATTAAATTTGAAGGGATGGAGATTGAACGCTTGATTTTCAGTCATAGAGGTTTCTCTGACTCATTGATTAATACTATGTTTCAGGCTCGTAAATCTGTCTCTAGAAAGATTTATTATCGAGTCTGGAAGACCTTCATTTCTTGGTGTTTTTCTCATAAATTTTCTTGGCATTCTTTTAATTCCTAGAATTTTATAATTTCTTCAGGTTGTTTTGGATAAGGTTTTGTCTTCAGTTCTTTGATGGGACAAATCTCTACTCCTTCTGTTCTTTTTCACAGAAAGATTGCTAATCATCCTGATATTCATTGTTTTGTACAGGCTTTGGTCCGTATCAAGCCTGTCATTAATTCAATCTCTCCTCTTTGGAGTCTCAATTTGGTGCTGAGGGCTTTACAGGCTCCTCCGTTTGAAACTATGCATTCTCTGAACATTAAATTACTTTCTTGGAAAAGTATTGTTCCTTTTGGCTATTTCTTCTGCTAGAAGAGTTTTTGAGTTATCTGCTCTTTTTTTGTGAATTTCCTTTTCTGATTTTTCATCAGGATAAGGCAGTGTTACTTCCTGATATTCATCATTTTGTTCAGGTTTTGATTCATATCAAACCTGTCATTAAGCCAATTTCTCCTCCCTGGAGTCTTTATTTGGTTCTGAAGGCTTTTCAGGCTCTTCTATTTGAGCATATGCTTGCTCTGGACATTAATTACTTTCATGGAAAGCATTGTTCTTTTTGGACATCTCTTCAGTTAGAACAGTTTTTGAATTATCTGTTCTTTCTTGTGAATCTCCTTTTTCTGATTTTTTCATCAGGATAAGGTGGTTTTTGCTATCCTAATTTCAATTCTTACCTAAAGTTGTAAATTCTAAAAACATTAGGGAGGAATTATTGTTTTCCTAAGACTTCTTTGGTAAGATTCTTACTTTCTTTGGATATGGTAAGAATTTTTGAAATTCTATGTTGAAGCTATTCAGACTTCAGATGGACTTCTAGTCTATTTGTTATCTTTTCTGGTTTTAGGAAGGTCAAAAGGCTTCTGCCATTTATTTGGCATCTTGCTTAAACTTTTGATTCATCATGCTTATTTGGAGTCGGGGGGATTCCTGCCTCGGAGGATTACGGCTCATTCTACTAGGTAAGTTTCTACTTCCTGGGCTTTTTAAGAATGAAGCTTCTGTTGATCAGATTTGCAAAGCAATGACTTGGTCTTCTTTGCATACTTTTACTATGTTCTACCATTTTGATGTTTTCTCTTCTTTAGAAGCAGTTTTGGTAGAATGGTACATCAGGCAGCTGTTTCAGTTTGATTCTTCTGCTTATAATTTCAGTTTTTTTTCATTATAAAAATTGAAACTTTTTTTGATTTGGGTAGTGGATTAATTTTTCAGCGGAATTGGCTGTCTTTATTTGATCCCTCCCTCTCTAGTGACTCTTGCGTGGAAGTTCCACATCTTGGGTATCTGCTATCCCATACATCACTAGCTCATGGACTCTTGCTAATTACATGAAAGAAAACATAATTTATGTAAGAACTTACCTGATAAATTAATTTCTTTCATATTAGCAAGAGTCCATGAGGCCCACCCTTTTTTGTGGTGGTTATGATTTTTTTGTATAATGCACAATTATTCCATTTCCTTATTTTTTTTATGCTTTCGCTCCTTTCTTATCACCCCACTTCTTGGCTATTCGTTAAACTGAATTGTGGGTGTGGTGAGGGGTGTATTTGTAGGCATTTTAAGGTTTGGGAAACTTTGCCCCTCCTGGTAGGAATGTATATCCCATACGTCACTAGCTCATGGACTCTTGCTAATATGAAAGAAATGAATTTATCAGGTAAGTTCTTACATAAATTATGTTTTTGCCTCTGTCGTTTAGGTCTCTGTTCTTTTAGTGTCCATTCAGGGGCCGAGACCCTGAGGCGGGAATGAGATGGTGCTTGAGTTCCCGGATCTGGTTGTAGGCCCCAATTAGCCAGAAGGGTGTTCCCCAAGGAAGTGGAAGTGATGGTGTGAGTCTGGTTGTCCTTGGTCACTATCAATTTAGTGGGGAAGCCCCACCTATACTTGATGTTGGCCCTCCTGAGCTGAGATGTGATAGGGGCATATAGCTTCCTTTGTTGCAGGGTGTAGGGTGAGAGATCTGGTAACAACTGAATGTCTTTCAGGGGCTTAGGTAGAGAGGGTTTGCTGAAAGCCGCCTGCATCAGGCGGTCCTTAAAGGGACAGTCTAGTATAAATTAAACTTCCATTATTCAGATAGGACTTTTAATTTTAATCAACTTTCCAATTTACTTTAATTATCAAATTTGCTTTTTTCTCTTGGTATTCTTAGTTTAAACTAAACATAGGTAGGCTCATATGCTAATTTCTAAGCCTTTGAGGGCTGCCTCTTATCACGGGCTTTTTAAATCTCTTAACACAAAGAGACAGAAAGTACACATGGGCCATATAGATAACACAGTGTTCAGACACAGGGGGTTATACAATGCTAAATTTAAGACAATAGATAATAAAGAGTTACAGTCATGTGATCAGGGGCTGGAAGAAGGTTCCTAGATACAAGGTAATCACAGAGATAAAAAGTATATTAATATAACTGTGTTGGTTATGCAAAACTGGGGAATGGGTAATAAAGGGATTATCTATCTTTTAAAACAATAACGGTTCTATGGTAGACTGTCCCTTTAAAGGTGAAGTGGTGAAAACAGGCTACTACATCCCTTGGCTTATCTGAGGAGATAGTGCTTGGTCTAAGGGCTCTGTGTGCCCATTCCATGGTGTGAGAAGTGCCCTCTAGGGGGCCCAGAAGGGCCACGAAAAGCGTTTTAAGGAATTCCTAGAGGTCGCCCGCTGACACTGACTCAGGTATACCTCTGAATCTTACATTGTTTCTCCTGGCCCTGTTCTATAAATCCGCCAGTTTTAATTCAAGTTGTGTGATTTGATCCGTTAGGGTTTCGGCATATGAGAGCAAGCTAGAGTGGTCAGTGATCAGGTCATCTTGTTGGCGTTCAAGGGTGTCTACTCTGTCGCCTATTTCAGCGATATTTTTTTTAAGTTCCGCGGAGCTTCGTTGGATTTCAGCTGTAATGGATTTGGTCTGCAGCGCCAACATCTTCTGTAACGTATTTTCAGTGATGTAGTGGTTAAGATGGGCTGTGGAGCGGGAGCTCAATTGGAAGCCCTCATCTTGTGACTCGGGGTCGCTTTCCATTCTCCTCTGTGAACTAGGTTCTTTACAGGCTTGGGAAAAGTGATCAAGAACAGACTTTTGTGACCCAGCAGGGGTCCTGGGGTTTCTTTTTGAGGCGTGAGGCATGATAACTAAGATCTAAAGGAGTGAGCACTCCCACTAAAATATTCCCCTCTGACCACACAGGACACTGTAAGGAAAATGAAACAAGTAGGACCTGCACCAGGTATTTACCTGAAAGTTATATCATTTATAGCTTAATTTGCAAGAGTGAGGCTAAACATCACCAATTTATGTCACATACATTTACAATATTACGCTTGATTCCATATGTAACAATACAGAGTTGCTGTCTGTCTGTGTGGGCTAAATAGCCCCTATGGACCCCTCTGCACCTCGGGGAGGGGGGATACGACCGTGAAGGAAGTGGAAGTGACCAGCCCAGACTAGCAGGGCCGGAAAGGGGGAGGTGCAGAAAGGGCCACAGTAATACGGATTACGTTACACCAAAAGCACTAATATTGGCTGGGACAGTAAAGGGAGGACACCTTATCGGGGAGGGTGTCGGGGGGGGCTGATAGTGTGCTGCATGCCCAGGTGAAATCTGTGGCTTTTGCAGGAGAGAGGGCCTATAAAGAGTGGTAAATTTTAAGCAAACAGGGGGGCAGCACAATACTCTCCTCTGGATTATGTACTCCAAGGTCACATTAGTTGGTACAGCAGCAGTAAACCAAGGGGAATGTGTAAGGAATTATGTGTGTGACCACCTAACTCTGGGAAGCAAAGGGAGGGGAATTGTGGGTGTAAGTGATAGGATGTGGGGTGCTTACAAAGCCTGAGACAAGTTGTGTGTTAATGCAACCTACATATACATAAATAATACACTCCACTTTGCGCCAGGGGAGCAGAGACACAAATGCTGACGCAGCAGCAGAAATATGAGTTTGGAAACACAAGTTCTGTTGCCCAGAGGGTTATGTAAAGCAGTAGTCAAAAAATGTGAAACAATCCCCAGGGTGTTAGAATGTCACTTATAAGCCCAGGTCTGGGTTTCAGCTTTGGGGGCCTCACAGGGAGCAAATGGTATCCAGGTTGAACAGTTCCTCAAATAACAGAAGTGTGGGCTTGGCGGGATAAAAATAAAGGAAGGGCACCTTAGTGCTAACGGTTGTTTAAGGCTAAGGTGGGGTGAAACAGAGTATGGCCCAGAAGAAGGTAAGAAGGCAAAACAGTACCTGTGCACTCCACGTGTGTGAGGGCCCTGCAGGTCTTTTCAGCTGGTCAGCAGTGTTGTAGCTACCGGGGCCTACACCCGGCACGCATCAATGGCTGTGGGTAGTGTGAATGCGGCAGTAGGTACGAATATGAGGGGCCCAAAGGTAGAGAGCTGGTAGGCCCAAGATGGCGGCCATTCGCGCTCTCCCTGCAGAGCTTTCTGTTTAGGAATCCGCTTCAGCTGCACATCAAGATGTGCCGGTACTCCGGCCGCAGAGGAGTCCCGGAAAGTGCCTAAGGTAAACTCAGTGCCAGGCCATGCTCTTAAGTGGCACAAACAGTCCCCGTTGGATCCCACTTGCTGGTAGTCTGCAGGTCCGAGGCGGGGGTGTGTGAGATGGCCGCCGTTCGCGCCTCCTCTCCCTCCCCTGGTCTGTAAAAGTTCCTGCTGCAAGCTTAGCGATCCGGAAAAACAAGGTTGCGGTTGAGGACTCGGTTCCAGCCAACCGCCGTTCCGGGCAGTCAAAGAGGGAGGCGTCTAATTCTCAGCCCCGGACGGAGTCCAGAAAGTGGGTAGGGGGCGAGGGCCCACACTGTGCACGGTGACAGTCTCTCCTGGAACACTGCGCCCACACAGCCAGCACTCCGGAGCGGAGCCCCGACCCTCCGGAGGTGCTGGACTAACAGTCTTACAGGCGAGTTGGCCTCCTGGCTGCTGGCAGATACCCGGCTCTCTTTCTAGCCCGGAGCAGCGTTGCGGCAACAGTAGGTCAGGAGAATCCAGTAACTGGTGGGAATCCTCGGGGTATAGGGGTTACAGGAACCCGGGTGTTAAGAGTTGACCTCAGATAGCAGCAATACAGTGGTTATTTTGGGATGAAATAGCACTTTTTTACTAATATATAACAATTCTGGCATGGAGCTCCCCACATGTGCGTCCTCACAGTTAGGTGGCTAGCTACGCCCCAGAGCCTCTTGTTTCTATCTCCTCCTCCTAGGTAATGCAGGTACATGGTCAATTAGTTGAAATCTTAGGTCTTTGACTATATTTCTATAAAGTGTCTCGCCACAGGTTGGTCACTCTCACCTTTCTCAATTGCAGTGCGCATTGCACTCCTGTGGTTCGCCATTCTCTTTTTTTTATTGTCCGAAGTTTTTCCCACATAAAACAATCCACAAATGCAGCTTAGCATATATATATATATCAATCACGTATGGGGTTGTGCAAGTGAGAAAATTATTTAATTTGGTATCTTCGATTGGTGTGTGGTGTGGTGTGTTGCCTTGTATCATCGAGTGGCAGGTGATACAACTAGGGCATCTATAGGAACCCTTTTTGATAGGTGGTAGCCATATTTCTTTCTTATAGCAGTGTTGGGGGTCAGTCAATACTATCATGTCCCGTAGACTCCTACCGCATGCTTCATGGAAGTACTAAGTATCTGTCAGCACCCAAAGGTAATATTCTACCATTGCTATATCGATGATATCTTGCTGATATGGAGAAACGATGAACAAACCCTCAATGAACTGGTCAATACACTGAATGATTCCAGCTGCCCTGCTAAATTGAAGGTAACCTCGAACAAAACAACTTGACTTTTTGGACCTACGGATTTATAAGGATGATAACAGATTGGGTACCACATTGTTCCAGAAACCTACTGATAGGAACTCGATCCTACATGCCAGTAGTAGTCATCCCAGACCATTGGTGAGGACTATCCAGAGAGCCCAGATGTTCGGAGTTGCTAAAAACAACTCCTCTGATGCACATAAGATGCTACAACTCCACCAAATAGAGAATAAGTTTGCTGCTATAGGAATGAAGACCTTGTTCTAGCAGAGATAACAGCAGAACTCACTACACAAAAAGAACTGATGACTGTTAAAGCTAAGGATGATACGGTGAGGATGAATTTCACTACCACCTATTGCCCTCAACTAAGGAATATGGGTAAATTACTGAAAAAGGATTGGCATGTGATCAACAGTGACAGATCACTACCTTATGAGAGATATGAAGCTTCTAGAGTTGGTTTCAAACGTGGTAGGAGTCTACGGGACATGCTAGTATTAACTGACCCCCACACTGCTATAAGAAAGAAACATGGCTACAACCTACCAAAAAGGGTTCCTATAGATGCCCTAGTTTCACCTGCCACTCGATGATACAGGGCAACAACTTTAGACACCCACACACCAATTGAAGATACCAAATTAAATATGTTCTCTCTTGCACAACCCCATACGTGATATATATGCTAAGCTGTATTTGTGGATTGTTTTATGTGGGAAAAACATATATCAAATATCAATATCAAAAAGAGAATGGCGAACCACAGGAGTGCAATTCGCACTGCAATTGAGAAAGGTGAGAGTGACAAACCTGTGGCGAGACACTTTATGGAAAATGGAAATACAGTCAAAGACCTAAGATTTCAACTAATTGACCATGTACCTGCATTACCTAAAGGAGGAGATAGAAACAAGCGGCTCCTACAAAAAGAAGCACGGTGGATTTACAGACTTGACACTGTACACCCTAAAGGTTTGAATGCTGGAGTGGACTGGCACTGTTTTTATGAACTAACATTTCATTGTTCTGTCTCTTGCTCACTTAATGGCTATGCTAATTCTGGTACAATACCCTCATGACTTGTATGAAGCTTGGCCGCTATATGTGGTTATAAGTCATACACTAGTTTGGCTGCACCTTGGAATGTTCATATTTGCCATTTACTTACATGATGTACCTCTAATTAAGAAATGTTCCCACTTGCTTGTCCAAGGCGGCAAATTCTTTATCTAGAATAGATATGTTTTGGGTATCAGAATGTCTGATCCCTAGAGTCACTCAGGAAAAAGTATACACCATCTTACTCTCAGACCATGCCCCAGTGGGGCTGACGCTGAAGCTTAATAAGAACAGGCCAAATAGATTCACACTTAGATTTCCGTCATACTTAGTAACCTCAGAGGCCTTTCAAAAATATCTTACACATTGTTGGAATGATTTCTATACGGAGAATCGCCAACACCTGGACAGGCCTCAGCTGTTCTGGGACACTGCCAAAGCAGTTCTAACAGGACATATTATTTAGTATGTAGCTAATCTTAAACATAAAGCGCAGCAAAGATATGATGAATTACAGAGGACCCTAGAACAGTCTTACCAGGCCTACCATGCAACCAAATCTAGGGAAGCATATGACGCATCCACCCTGGCTAGGGAGGAATTGGAGGCCTTCTTAAGGCAGAAAGCGGCCTCTGATTTGTTGAAATCAGCGAGTAGATTCCACAGGTATGGGAGCAGATCGGGTAAACTACTGGCTGCTCTGGTTAACAAAAGGGAATCTGGGCGAGAGGTTGCGGCCATACAGTTTAATGGCGAGTCTTATAGGACTCCATTGGAGATAGCGGAGGGCTTTGCGCTATATTACAAGCAACTATACACTAGTCAGCCGAGGCCTCCGGTGGAGGTGTTGGAACGGTTTTGGCACTCGGTAACACTCCCAAGGTTGATGGACGATCAAATGGAGTCTCTGAATGCCCCCATCTCAGTAGAAGAGATTCAGGCCACGATCAAATCCCTGGCTGTGGGCAAGGTGGCGGGTCCAGATGGACTCCCTATAGAACTTTATCGTTTGCTTCTGCCGCAGGTGTCGCCTATGCTCAATCAAGTATATAATGGCTTTTTCAGGGAGGACTGTCACCCCTCCAATACTTTCTCTTCCGCTCATATAACTCTACTTCCGAAACCAGGACGAGACCCTTTGGAGCCGGGATCGTATCGCCCGATCTCGCTCCTAAATTCGGATTACAAAATTTTTATGAAGATTCTCGCAAATTGCTTAAAGTATATTTTACCTACTCTTCTTGGTCCTGATCAGACGGGCTTTGTGTACCAGCACACCCCGGTAACTAACTTACGACGCGTGCTTCATGTTATTAACTACTACTGGGAACGGGGACAGACCCAAACGGGAGGAGACAACTCGGAGGCATTTCTCCTTTCTTTAGACGCGGAGGCGGCCTTCGACCGTGTCAAATGGCCTTATCTGTTCGAAGCCTTAAGCTGCTATGCTTTCCGGGGTTCTTATATGGAGGTATTGCAGAAGTTATACTCTTCACCTACCGCTCATATCATGGTTAATAGCTGCTTCTCTCCTGGATTCTCCTTGGGGAGGGGCACTAGACAGGGGTGCCCTTTGTCCCCCCTGATCTTTGACTTGGCTTTGGAACCTTTGGCGATGGCTTTGCGACAAAACTTTCCATGGGTGACTCTGGGGAACCAAGTGCTCCGTCTAGCAATGTATGCAGACAACGTTATTGTTTTTAGACTCCCCTAAAAAATATATTTCTAACATACTTGAGACATTGGAATTATTCGGACGATTCTCGGGATATAAAGTGAATAGCACCAAGTCTGAGATTCTGTGGCTACACAAACGTACTTTAGATGTTACTTCGTACCCGTTTGTTGAGATCACTGACTATCTCACGTACTTGGGTATTAACCTGCATCAGAACCCACATAAGATATATGGACTTAACATCGCTTCTCAGTGCGATGCGATTTGTTCTCGGTTGACTAGCTGGCATAATCTCCCTCTGGGTCTCACTGGACGCATAAATCTATTTAAAATGTCGCTATTGCCTATGCTCCTCTACCCCCTGCTCCTGCTGCCTTTTTTGATGACCAGCGGAGATGTGAGAAAGCTCAACAAGGCTCTGGGCCACTTCATATGGAAGGGGAAAAAAGACAGAATTGCAGCTAGGCACGGCCCACTTCTGTGACAGGCAGCTGGAGGAGACAATGATTAGAGAGTGTGGGCTGGCGTACCTCCCATATTGCCAGTTGGGGGACATGCCCCAACGCATAAAGAATAATTTCTTGTACAAGGATCCCCTTGTTGCCTGGACAAGAGCTCACAAGATGTTGGGCCAACAGAGCCCCTCACCTAAATATATACCTATCAAGGGTAATATCGGATTCCCAGGAGGGGACGAGCATGCTCCGTTTGCCATATGGGAGGTGAGGGGATTGCGGAAAGTAGGGGATGCTCTGGATCCACTGTCACACACCGTGAGAACATTTCAAGACCTAAAAACCACATTCAACCTTCCGAACCAGCATTTCTATGCATATTTGCAGCTTAGGCATTATATCAGAGCACTAATGGGTGCCAACTCAGGGTTCTGGAATCAAGCCCCATTTGCAATTCCCCAAGCTGTTTTCACACTGGGGATTTTTTCTATCTCAGGGATTTATCAGGAAATTCTTAGACAACACAGTGCTAGGGCTCAGGCGGGACTAATGGAAAAGCTGCAACTAGACATAACTGAGGTATCTATGCAGGATGTTAAGGATAGTCTTTTAAAGACTAAATCAGCCACCTTGTCATTGGCTTTACGGGAAGCACAAAATAGGCTAATTAACAGGGATTACATCACCCCTAGTAGGAGGGTGAAATGGAACCCTCATCTCCCAAACAGATGTATAAAATGTCAATTCCCTGAGCCCTCACTGGTTCATTACTTCTTTGATTGCCCGCTGGTGGGGAGGTTTTGGGGATATTTGAAATATTGTCTTAAAATTACCCTGTGTATTGACATACAATTTAATCCCACCAATATATACTTGTTTACATGGCCTAATATTGATAGGAAAAAACAGCCTTTACTGACATTATGTACACTACTTGCAAGACATTGCATCCTCACCCTATGGTGTTCCCGCTTGGCGCCCTCAATGACACAATTTAAGAGATTCCTATTTAAACATCTGTTTATTGAGAGACAGGATGTCTGTTGGGACACCAAGTATAGATTACAACCTTTCTTGAGGAAGTGGAGATGTCTTATAGAGAAGTTACCCGTAAACCAACAAAAACAAATTCTAAAGCCTTTTGCACATCATGAGATAATATTGGAGGAGATTCTGCGGGGAGATTGGGCAGCTTTGACTCTTGAGGAATCGCCTCGGATTGGAGCTGATGGCTCTGAGTTGATTCTGATTGAATCTTTCTTTTAAATAAGCCGATTTCCCCCCTTTTTTTTCCTTTCTAGCCCCCCCCTCCTCTTCTCCCTCCCCACTCTTCTCTTTTTTTTTTTTTTTTCATATGCATATTTACTTAGTTGCCAGGCTCGACTCATGAGGACATTTTGGGACTCTACTACTTAGATAGCAAGGTAGTTGATAGTTGTTAGATGTGTTAGAATAGTTAATTTACTTTTATAGGTTTAAAAAAAGAAAAATGTCATTGAGGGATAAGTGCAAATAAGCGATGTATAATTAAGATATGCCTCATATTTACAACGAACAGTTCTACAATGCAGCTATGTGGTAATATTCTAAGCTAATTTGAATAACTGAAGATTGCTCATTATTTATGTGAATATCCTGTTAAAGTTTGATGTATTCCATTTGTAATCTCTTGTGAATATCAAAAGTGGCTGTTTTTGTGGATCTTGTAAACATTTGTTGTATCCTCGATGATAATAAAAACGAAATGTTCCCACTACTTATACACTAGCTAATGATTTAATCCCCTTTTTATATGTATTAGCTATCATCCCTTTTACTGCTGACATATGGTCTGATTATACTGTTATAGTGATGGACTTTATGAGATGACACACTTTTTCCCTCTTCATCTGCATATTTTTCTATATAATGGCATAATTATCTGTGGCTCTAATCCCCTTATGACAAGGTTATAATCCCTCGTCTGTTCATCTGTGCCCTCCCCAGGGGGAACATTGATATTTGCCAAAACACTATTCTCTTGTAATTGATGCATGTATTTAATTGTGTGTTTGTGTTTATTTTGGTAGATTTTATTTGGGCCAATTCTCTACATCCATCCCCCAATGTGATTATGCCCTATTTGGTCAGTGGTAAACAGTAGGCACATAATACTTCAACACAACACACCGATATTTCACTCCGTGTAGTCTACACTGCTTTTTAAGTGGTTCCCTTGTTTGATGATTCGAGCACCCATTATGTCTCAGTACGTTATGCTTTTATCTCCCTTGTTTATATCATGACTACTTCTGCATCACTCTCAGCATACGCTCTTCCCATGCTCGCTATGCTAGTATTGATCACCCTCCGTTAGATAGACAATACACCGTTGCGATTGGATTTGCCTGATATTTTCCCCTTAGGGGGGTGTGCCTGTTTACGTCAACTCGCCCCCCATACATCAGTATGGGGGGCGATTTGGCTTGTGCTATTCCCGGTACGGCTGTGCTCTTGTTACATGATCTGTTATTTTCTTGCGCTTACCAGAGTGAGTAAAACGCATTGTTTTACATTGTACGTGGCTGGACTTTTGTGCCCGTTAGCTGTTAAAACTCAGTACTACAGTACACACATTCGCTTCCATTGTTACAGCAGCAAAGACTGCCATATCCACTAGGCTCTTAGTTTAATTGGCTCCTGTTCATGTAAAATGTTTTCTGGATAATATCACGTTGTTTATGTATAGATCACAGTGACACTCTTGTACATAATTCTTTGTCACCAACATATATATCCCTACAGTCACTTATGTGTATATAGTATGTTTTTGTGTCACTGGGCTATTGTTTAACTGTGTATTGCGAATACGGACTTCCTTTTATGGGAGGAGCCTATGTTGACGTGCGAAACTCTGCGTCCCTGGTGCTCCAGCTGCACCAAAGCTTCTCCCAACTATCTACAGCCATTGGCGTGCAATCCCATTGCCCTTGCATGCCTAGCCCTGTATCCGAGACGGTGGGAGAGCAAGGTGGAGGAGCAGTCTCTTGTCCGGAGCCTTTGTTAGATTGCGGAAGGATCCATAAGCCGCACGGGCTCAGTCGCTAGAGCCACACCACTTCCAAGAAGCTATACACAGCAAAGCAAAGCTGCTGGTAAACAAAGGGACATAAGACAGCCGATAGCACACTCTAAGGACCCCGGTGATTGTTCGACAGAAGAGGCGGGTTACTCCGTCTCTATCAGCTGAGCACCACCAGGATAGGAGCTATACCAGTGCACAAGCCAGTCTTTACTGGAAAGGATCTGTCGCCCTTTACTCGCCATATGTCTGCTACATACCTGTGCCCTACACACCAACAACTCTCAGAACCCCAGTGACTGGATGAGAAGCCAAGTAAGAGGTATCGTAACTACTCTGTGTCTCTGGTGTAGGAGAAAGTCGGACTACAGCCCTGCATACTAAATTGCCTTAAGGAGGGGAATCTATTCCCAAGTGACTGCTGAGCACCAAGATAAATAACTCTTCTTTCTTATTAACTGTCAGGTTAGGTAATGTCCAGAAGAAGACCAAAATGGTAGGGCAAACTAAAATAACACCCTTGCACTCTGAGTTTAATCCAGGACGTGATCCCACGACAACTACTATAAAACAAGGTACTTACGACCGAATATAAAACAAGGTACTTACGAATCAGGCACCGGTGGATTAAGAGACCGGAATAAGAAGCCGGTCCTGATGTCAGCAGCGGGGATGGCCAGAGAGAGGCAGACGTTGCCTGGCAATCAAACACGCCGGAAGAGCCGCCGGAACCTCCGGCGGAGGCATGACAGTGCCCCCTCCTCAAGGACCCCTCCAGGGGACCCGAACAGGCTTGGCAGGATACTTATTATGAAAAGACTTGACAAGAGCAGGAGCATGTACATGAGGCAGGTTCCCAAGATCGCTCCGTGATAGGATAACCTTTCCAATGGACCAAGTAGTACAACTGATTGTCCCGTAGCTTGGAATCCAGGATCTGGCTTACTTTGAACTCTGAAGTACCCTCTACAGAGAGCGGAGGAGGAGGTTTAATCTTGATGGAGTACCGGTTGTAGATAACTGGCTTGAGAAGAGACACATGAAACACAGGATGGATCTTGAGGGTCTTGGGTAAGGCCAGACGATAAGCTGAAGAACAAGATTTAGACACAATTCGAAAGGGATCAATGTTTTTGGGACCCAATTTTGCACAGGGTTGTTTTAGGCGAAAAAATCTGGTAGACAACCACACTCTGTCTCCAGTGCGAAGTAAAGGAGCCTTACACCTTCAGTGATCAGCAAATCTTTTTTGTGCTTTATTGAAGCAGAGAGTAGATTCTGACGTATATGTTGCCAATGGTTACTGAGATTCTTTACGATACTATCTGCTCCAGGAACTTCAGAAAAACTAGTAATCATAGGAAAAGTTCTAGGTTCAAAGCCATAGGCTGCCTTAAAGGGTGAGGTCTGTAAGGAGGAATTGAAGCATGAGTTATGAGCTAATTCCGCCAAAGGCAATAACTGAGACCAGTTGTAATGGTGATTGTTTAGATAATGTCTGAGAAAAGACTCCAAAGACTGGTTTACCTGCTCGGTCTGTCCGTTAGACTGAGGATGATGAGCAGTAGAAAGGGATATGTTGATTCCAAAGTGCTTACAAAAAGACCTCCAGAATTTCTAAACAAATTAAACACCTCGATCAGACACAATGTCAGAAGGAAATCCATGTAAACGAGAAATATGAAGGACAAAAAGATCAGAAAGTCTTTGAGCAGAAGGCAATCCAGGAAGAGGAATGAAATGAGCAGACTTGGAGAATCGGTCCACCACTACCCAAATAGTCGTATTTTCAGCAGAAACAGGAAGATCTGTAACAAAGTCCATGGATATGTGGGACCAAGGGTATTGAAGAACATGAAGAGGATGTAACAATCCAAAGGGTCGATGAGTAGACTGTTCATTCAATGCACATGAGCTACAAGCGGCTATATAATCTTTAACATCTCTCCTCATGGTGGATCACCAAACATGCTGTTTCAGTCTCCACAGAGTATTGGTTACTCCAGGATGACCTGAAGTTATATTGTCATGAGCCCAACGTAAGAGCCTAAGACGTAATCCACTGGGTACATACAGAATTCCAGGAGGAAGCTTGTGAGAAGACGGTACCCGGCTTTGAGCAGACCGTTAAAGCCTGTACAGGAAAATAGGTTACTTGAGCCAAAACTCTGACTGGACGTAGTATGGGTTCGGCTTCCATCGGAGAAGACTCTGTGGACTGAAATTGCCTGGATAATGTATCTGCCTTGGAGTTCTTAGAACCAGGAACATAGGAAAGTTCAAAATTAAACCTGGAAACAAAAAAAGCCCACCGAGCCTGATGAGGATTGAGACGTTTAGCTGTATGGAGGTACAGTAGATTCTTATGGTCTGTTAGAATAAAGAATGGTTGACTAGAACCCTCTAACCAATGCCTCCACTCATCCAAAGCAAGTTTTATAGCCAATAATTATTTGTTGCCCACATCATAGTTTAATTCGGCAGGGTTGAACTTTTTGGAAAAGAACGCCACAGGATGTATTTTGCTGGTAGACGGATTTCGTTGGGAGAGAACAGCTCCAGCTGCAATAGAGGAAGCATCTACTTCCAAGATAAATAGGATGACTGAGAAGTGGTACTGAAGAGAAGGCCGATTTCAGAGTTTCAAAAGCCTGTACTGCCGGAATAGACCAGTTCCTACAATCTTGTCCCTTCTTAGTGAGAGGAGAGGTGATGTCAGCGAAATTCCTTATAAACTTTCTATAGTAGTTGGCAAAGCCAATAAACCTCTGCAGGGATCTGAGGGTAGTAGGTCTAGGCCAGTTCTTAATTGCGGAAAGCTTAGCAGGATCCATCTCAAAGCCAGATTCTGAAATAATATAACCCAAGAAGGGAATGGACCTCTGATGGAAAGTGCATTTCTCCAACTTAGCGAAAAGGGAGTTGTCACGTAATCTCTGAAGCACAAGCTTTACATGGTGTACATGTTCCTGTAGAGTACTGGAATAGATCAGAATGTCATCCAGATAGATAACAAATTGGTTTAAAAAATCTCTGAATATCTCATTAACAAAGTGCTGGAAAACTGCTGGTGCATTGCACAATCCAAAAACATTACTAGGTACTCGTAGTGACCAAATCTTGTGTTAAAGGCTGTCTTACATTAGTCTCCATTACGAATCCTGACCAAATTGTAGGCCCCACGGAGATCCAACTTGGAAAAAACAGTAGCGTCTTGGAGACTATCAAATAGCTCAGGGATGAGCGGAAGAGGATAACTGTTTTTGACTGTAATCTGATTCAAGGCCCGATAATCAATACAGGGATGAAGCCCTCCATCTTTTTTCCCAATAAAGAAAAAAACCTGCTCCCACCGGTGATGATGGATGAATAAATCCTCTGGCCAAGTTGTCCTTAATGTATTCCTCAAGAGAGGTATTTTCTTGACGAGAAAGAAGATAAGTCCTCCCTTTAGGCAGAGGGGCCCCGGAATACAAATCAATAGGACAGTCAAATCCGATGAGGAGGTAACGACTCAGCCTCCTTTTTAGAAAAAACATTGCAAAAGGCATGATAGTGTTTAGGAAGAGAATCAGGAACTTCCACACAAGCCACTACAGGACCAGTTAGTTTGGAGGGATTTTGCAGGCAATGCTTAAAACAGGTGGTTCCCCAGGAAAGGAGCTCTCCCTTATACCAAGAGAATACAGAATCATGTAGCTGCAACCAAGGTAGCCACAAAATCAACTGAATGTTGGGGGAGGTGATGACATAAAAACGGATAATTTCAGAGTGGAGTATGCCCACAGATAAAAGAAGAGGAGTAGTAGAATGTTGGATGACTCCAGATCCCCAGGCTGCCCACTAACAGTAGTTACTTTGATTAATTGTTTCTTGGCTAGAAGAGGAATCCTGAGAGAGTTAACAAAACTTGAATCAATAAAAACACCATCTGTTCCTGAGTCAATGAGAGCTTGAGCTTGAAACTTAGTGTCTCCAGAACAAATGGTTACAGGAACGAATAGTTTAGAGTTGAGGGAAGTCATAGGATTCTGGCTTAACTCTGTCCCTCTATCAGTAGTTAAGCCTTGGCTTTTACTGGACGGATTGGACAGTCCTTAAGTAAATGTCCTTTAGTACCACAATACAAACATAACCCAAGAGTATGCCTTCTATGACGTTCGGCTTCAGATAACTTAATAGCCCCTACTTCCATGGGTTCTACAGACTCAGATGAATTGGAGTTGTTACTTGAAAGACTTGGGGTACGAATAGGAGGACGAAAAGATCTAGAAAAGGTTCTTTGATTCCTGTTTCTCTCCTGTAGTCGTTCAGAATGCCGGGCATCAAGATTTATACATAAATTGATAAGATCCTCCAGAGAGTCAGGAAGCTCCCGAAACACAAGTTCATCCTTCAAGCGGTCGCAAAGTCCCTTGCGAAAAGCAGCTCGTAAAGCTCCATGGTTCCAATCTGTCTCAGCAGCTAAGGTCCTGAATTCTATAGCATATTGGGTTACAGATAGCGAACCTTGTCTCAAATCCAACAACCCAGCCTCGGCAGTAGCTGATCTCCCATGTTTGTCAAAAACAGAAGAGAAAATAGACACAAATAACAACAAATCCTGAAGAAGAGGGTCGTCTTTCTCCAAAAGAGCGGATACCCAGGCCAGAGTCTTACCCTTCAAGAGGGAAATGATAAAAGTGATCTTGGCAGAAGAATTAACAAATACTTGAGGATTGTTTCTGAAATGTAAACGACACTGATTAAGGAATCCACAACATTCCTCTGGATTCCCATCATACTTATCAGGAAGAGGAATTCTAGGTACATATTGTCCCACTGGCTGAGGTGGAATATAAACAGCAGAGATACTGGCAGCAGCTGCAGTAGTAGACGTAGTAGGTTGAGAAGGAGCGGATAGATTATTTATTTAGCAGAGCCGTTATCTGGTCAAGCTTGGAATCCATAGATTGCAAATGGGCAGAATGATTACCAAGAAGTTGTCCTTGCAGGGCCACAGCCCTGGATAACTCATCTGTGTCCATAATATGGCCTGATTGTAATGTCCAGAAGAAAACCCAAATGCTAGGGTGAACTAAAATAACACCCTTGCACTCTGAGTTTAATCCAGGACGTGATCCCACGACAACTACTATAAAACAAGGTACTCACAACATGGAGTAGTGTTGGTCTGGGTCCTCTGGAAAGAGTAAAGTTAATCTTGATAGTTGTAGGTAAAACTTCAGATTAGGGAACCAAAAACAAACAGTCAATAAGGAAGGATTAGGTAACTAGACAATCAGGCACTTTTGAGGGTTAAGCTCAGCGTGGTCAATGAAGCAGAGTTTAGTAACTTGAAATCTGGCAGATTGTGGGTTAAGCAGTAGAATAGTCTTATATGCAGAGTTTGGCAACTTGTAATCAGGCAGTTTGAGGGTTAAGCAATAGCGTAGTTGTATATGCAGGGTTTGGCAACTTGTAATCAAGCAGTTTGAGGGTTAAGCAATAGAATAGTCTTATAAGCAGAGTTTGGCAACTTGTAATCAGGCAGTTTGAGGGTTAAGCAATAGCGTAGTCGTATATGCAGGGTTTGGCAACTTGTAATCAGGCAGTTGGAGGGTTAAGCAATAGGATAGTCTTATAAGCAGAGTTTGGCAACTTGTAGTCAGGCAGTTTGAGGGTTAAGCAATAGCGTAGTCGTTTAGGCAAGGGTTCAGAAACAGGAATCCACAAATCGAGAGTACTCACAATAGCCTCCGGAATGAAAAAACAATCGGGCACCGGAGGATTGAGAGACCGGAATATGAAGCCGGTCCTGACGTCAGCAGGGGGGACGGCCAGAGAGAGGCAGACGTTGCCTGGTAACCAACACGCCGGAAGAGCCGCCGGAACCTCCGGCGGCGGTGTGACATTAATTGAGTAAACCATACGGATTACAGCAGACAAATTCTAGATCTGAGCTTTGCTATATACTCCTCCATATCTGTTTTCATAGTATGATTACTAACGGAAAGGAAGCAGCTGAAGCTGCAAAGTTTAAGGGTTATAGCACATTTTTGTCCAAGGAAATATCTGGCAAATAATTGAAAGCTTTCCCCCTGCAGTATTGCTCTTTGCAACATCTTTCACAGTGATGTCCCCCTGTATTGGGATATATAGACGCTGAGCTGCATATTTTTATACTGATGAACTAAGAGGATCTAGACTCTCAGCTAGATATATTATCCAGAACTGTTTCATTTGTTTTTTTCAAAGAGAGTAAATCGGCCTCTACACACAAGGATAACGCTGAGGTGTACTCTGCCAGAAGATGCTAATACGTGTCTATTATACTATATATCTTACCCTATAGAAGAGAGTTTGCCCTCCTTTTTACAAACGTTTATGTAAAGCCATATTATAGGAAAATGTCAAAAATACCTGTTTAAAATATAAGATATAATATAACATGTTATCAAGATAAACTGGATGTTGTAGTTTTGTGTATTGTATCCATCTGATAGATGTGTATGCACAGCATCCCATAGATCAGTGTTCCCCAACCGCGGTCCTCAAGTACCCCCAACAGTCCTGGTTTTCATTATAGCTAAACTAGAGCACAGATGAAATAATCATTTGATGGTTGAGAGCAGGTTGGTTACTGATCAGCTGATTACTTCACCTGTGCACTGGTTCAGATATAATGAAAACCAGGCTTCTTGGGGGTAGTTGAGGACCGCGGTTGTGAAACACTGCCATAGATCACCACACTGTATTGTATTAGGTAATCTGCGTTGCCCTAGCTGCTTTTGTTTTCTCTTTATGGGAAGCAGCCATTATTAGTCACATATATATTGTTTAGATAACAGTATCTCCTATAATTTACTCTTTGATAACTTATTATTATATCAATGGTCATGTAACACTGCATACGGGGCACATAATACAGTGTATACAGAACGCTCATCTATATGCTGGCACTTCCCTATTTGGGTAGTAGCCTTATCGAATATATATATATATATATATATATATATATATATATTCTACCTATATAACTCACTTTTTTATATAGTGATAGACTGGGTTATAATTAAGCATTGTTACATTGTATTTATCTAACTGCATGCTTAGACTCCTTTTAATGGCTCATCTACTGGTTCCATTGGGGCAATTTCAATCTTTATTTTGTGAAGTAGCTTTGATCGGCTGCTGGAGACTTAGCTATATGTCAGTGTTATGTGCCAATGAAGCAAATAGTCCCAACCTAAATCCACCATTTCACTGGACTTGAGCTCCACCCACACTGGTCCACTTTTTCACTTAGACTTGGAGGCCTCACTATTCCTTTTTTCACATGTCCCGTAGCGGATTCTTCTGATTGTATTCTGTATTCTTTCATTCGTAATACTACTTCTCCCCGCACCCACTGTGACAGATACCCCGACTGGGTAGCTCCACAAAACGGGTCCTGCTTCCTCCCTGCCGACTGCAGCTATGGAGCTGGCAAGTGACCACAGCCTGTAGCCACCCCTGATGCCTGACAGCACCAGTATTCAGTCCTACCCTGTGGCAGACTCCGGCTACCCAGACTAGGTAGCTCTGCCAGAGAGTTCTTTCCTCTGCCTGGAACAGGCTGCTATGTAGCCCAGGGAAGTGATTTTAGCAGGGGCCCATCCAAATAATTAGACATGCTTGCATTCAGGTGAAACAGGTAGTGATTTTATTGAAAATACACAATTTTCCCGCCTTTCCCGCCCCTCCAGACAGGCTGGCGCCTCCATAGCAGCCACAGAATCCCAGTATTTAGGGGTGGCGGTTTCGGGGTGATCCTGGTGGAGCGGTGGCACTTCCAGGATGTCATTTTAAAACTCTCGGTCCCCAGATGCCACAGTCCAAAAAGCGGCGTGATTTGTTACTGGGGATACAGTCCATTGAAGTTATGTGGGTAGGGGTGTCCAAAACCCCTGTTTCCCAAAGGTGCTCCCCTCCAGTAATTCCCCCAGCTTTTGTCCTACCTAGGGGCTACCAATCCCCAAAAGAGCGGAGATCTGGGGCAAAGGGCCGCTGGAGCGACCAGGGGTAAAGTTAACGGGTGTCCTGCTGTTCTGTGGCTGACGGGGAGTTCCAGGAGCCCGTCCAGCCTGAGAGGGGTAAGGCAGGTGTCCGTGGTGAGGCGGCCGACCGGGAGTTCCAGGAGCCCAGCCAGCCTAGGAGGGTTTTCCCGGTCATAGATCAGTTCTTCCATGACCAAGTATACACAGCAAAACACATAGCACACATCCGGGAGATCCCATAATCCATGAAATGGCCAAATCTAATGTAACAGGGAGTGAGCCATGTCGTAGGGGGGGTAGCCTTGGTGGTCTGATATTCGTGACATCTTCCCCCTTCCAGTTTGGCTACATCCCAACGGATCGGCTTGGGGCTGTCCGGTGGCTAGGAGCGAACATCCCATCCCTCCTGGGCTTGGGGTAATCCTTGTTGCTCCCAGCTTGCTTTCATCCCCCTGCACCATGGGTGCAGGGATGTTCACATAAGGCACAGTCCCAAAGCAGGTTTCCAAGGCCAGCTCCAAAACACTTGCTCTCCCACAAGTTCTAGTGTCTTTAGGTTCCATGGCCACACTGCCTCTCTCTGTGACACTCGGTTGAGTACCGGCTGAACCACCCACAAACAAAGCCAGTGCCAGTTTTTCCGGCTGTATTCCCACCCCAAACTGGAGGGGTTGCTCCTTGGTGGGCCAGGCAAGACTCTGGTGCCCAAACTTGTGGCACCAACTGCAGGGCTGGGTCTCCCCCGGGCCCCATGTCACGCCTGCCCCCTGTGGAAAATCCTCCTGGGTGGAAAAAGGGTAGAGATCATGCCCAGCTATGGGCTGCCTCTCCTCCTGGGAAGGGGATGGAGGCTCCCTGAAAAACTGTGCTGCTGCTGGGGAGGGAGACCGGCTGTCTCTGCTCCCTGGAAGGGGTGCTGCCGCTGGGGAGGGAGACCGGCTGTGTCCGCTTCTTGCAAGGGGTTCTGCCACTGGGGAGAGAGATCGATATCCATCTCTCCCTGCAAGGGGTTCTGCATATGGGGAGGGAGGACGACTACCTCCGCTCCCAGGGAATGGCTCTGTCTGGGGGAGATAGATCAGTTGTCTCCTCTCCATGCACCTGGCTCTGCCTCTGGGGAGAGAGACTGACTGTTTCTCCTCTCCCTGGAAGGGGTTCTGTGTAAGGGGAGGGAGGACGACTACCTCCGCTCCCAGGGAATGGCTCTGCCGCTGGGGAGAGAGCCTGACTGTCTCCTCTCCCTGCTCCTGGCTCTACCACTGGGAAGAGAGACCACCTGCCTCCTCTCCCAGGAAGGGATTCTGCCGCTGGGAAGAGTTATCGACATCTGCCTCTCCCTGCAAGGGGTTCTGCCTACGGGGAGGGAGGACGACTACCTCCTGTCCCTGGTTTTCCAAAGCTGCTGCAGGGGCTGGGCAGAGGCCCAGCCAGAGACCCTCTGCCCTGTTGCCATCGCTTCTGCAAGGTTGGCTCCCTTGTCCAAGTCCATAAGCTTGGGGCCAGGCTGCTGATCTGTATCTAGCAGCTCGTCGTCGCTTATGCTCTGTTGCCGCTCCTCGGAGGCCAACCTCCATGATTCCCAGACTGCTGCACCACAGCTTCGTACAGACTCTGTGGCATGTTGCTGAACTCGGTCTAGCAGCCTCTTGTATGCCTTTTCCATTTCCCATTCTTGGAAAATAAGCAATACCATATTGGATACCAGCTAGGGTACCTCCAAGAAATCCAACGGCTGCTCTCTCGAGAGGCAAATGTTCTTTACTCTGTGTCGCCCAGCTCCCAAATTCTGGGTCCTCTGTCATCTTTTTCCAATAGTAATCCAGGGCTGCCAAAGCCCTCTGTGGTGGTGCAATCCTCCAGCCATGGCCGTGCTTGCATAGTAAGCGATCGGAGGGCCGGTAGCGTCCTTTACCCACATCTCTGCCTAGACCAATCCATCTAGTTCCTCCATGGGCTGCTCTCCTAGGAAAGGTACTCGCAAGTCCCACCGGACCCAGTACCTCTCATCATCTGTGGGGAGGACTTCCATCACAATCCTTTTCTTGTTGAAGCCTCTCCCTCCATAGTTGCCGGTGGACAATGCTCCTCCAGCTTAGCTGGTCCTGTTTAGAACCAGGACCCTCCAGCTGGGTCAGCGCCTCCTGTACTCTCCTTAGGAACTCGGCTTCCATAGTTACCAGCTAATGTGGCACATCTCTTCTGTCAGCAGAAACTGTGTGAAAGATGCAGATCCCACCACTGCCAGCAGGTATAGGCACAGACAAAGGCTGTGGCGGACATTTTCCAAAGTACAGACCTTAGTGAAGGACACCAAGGTACATTTGAAATTAAAAACATTTTATAGTGCTTGGTGTTAATATACTGATGCAGATACCACTGATCCTATAACCAGCCTTCCTCTGGCTATACCCATGTGCCAGTGTCACTATTGTGTCATATAGTGCTTGGTATTATTATACTGATGCAGATACCACTGATCCTATAACCAGCCCTTGTCTGGGTATACGCATGTGCCAGTGTCACTACTGTGTCTTTGTTTAGATCTGGGTGTTATTATACAGATGCAGATGCACATCCAGTATTTCACTCAGGCTTTATTTATTCCATAACTTATCACCCAATATCGCTAGTCTCTTGACAAGCCACTAACTTTATTCACACTACATATTTCTCTTACATGGTGTATCCAGTCCACGGATTCATCCTTACTTGTGGGATATTCTCAATCCCTACAGGAAGTGGCAAAGAGAGCACACAGCAGAGCTGTCCATATAGCTCCCCTCAGGCTCCCCCCCCCCCCAGTCATTCTCTTTGCCGCTCTAACAAGTAGCATCTCCACGGAAGGGTAAAGAGTATGTGGTGTTAGATTTGTAGTTTTTATTTCTTCAATCAAGAGTTTGTTATTTTAAAATAGTGCCGGTTTGTACTATTTTCTCTGAGGCAGAAAGTGATGAAGATTTCTGCTGAGAGGAAAAAGATTTTAGCATGTTGTAACTAAAATCCATTGCTGTTCCCACACAGGACTGTTAAGTACCGGAGAACTTCAGTTGGGGGGAACAGTTTGCAGGCTTAACTGCTTAAGGTATGCTCAGTCACTTTTTTTCTAACAAGACTTGGTAATGCTAGAAGACTGACAGAAATCCCCATGTGGGAAGGTAAGCCATATTCTGAGACTCAGTATAGTAGGATGGCTTAGTTAAAAGGGCTTATATCACTGGTGGACACTTTTATGGGTAAAATCGATTATTTTTTAATATAATCTGATGTTTGCACAAGTGTTTATCATGTTTGGAACACTTTTTAGGGGTTTTCTACGCCTGGCATAATTTTAGACACCTAATTTGGCTTAGGAAGGCCCCACAACTCTGGAGTGAAGAGGGAGGGGGCCTAATTTTTGCGCCTCAGTTGCGCAGTTCATTTACAAGACAGCTTCATGCAGCTTCACATGTAGAGTCCAGAGATTGCAGGAAGACTACAGGGAGGCTTATTTTCGTTCCAAAACTAATCCCCAAGGAAGGTAGTGTGTTAAACCGGTGGCCAGCTTCAATTTGCTCCGGTTTGGGCAATAAGGGGTTAATTGGCTTGAAACTTGGTGTGCAATCTTTTCAAAGCATTAGGATCATATGGTGTAAATTTCATAAAGATCGGATGTTTTTTTGAGATTTGGTAAAAAAAGTGTGTGCTTTTTATTATTTAAAGGCACGGTAACGGTTTTTTCAAAAAGTGTATTTTTTCTGTATTTGAGTGCTATCTAAGTCTGTCTAACATGTCTGAGCCTACTGATAGACCTTGTTCTATGTGTTTAAAAGCCATGGCGGTACCCCCATTGCATTTGTGTTTAAAGTGTGCTAAGGTATCTAAATATTTTAATGACCATGCAGTGACACTTAAAAATGTAGCCCAAGATGATTCTTTAACGGAAGGTAATGAGGATAGTCCTCCTTCCTCTCCCCATGTGTCGACACCAGTTACGCTCGCGCAAGCGTTGCCTAGTACCTCTAGTGCATTGTGCCATATTACATTACAACAATTAGCAGCAGTCATGGATAATTCCCTTGCGGCATTTCTATCCAAACTGCCAGTTTTTTCCAAAAAAGCGTGATAGCTCAGTTTTAAGAACAGAGGATGATCAATCAGAAGCTTTGGATGATTTATCTGTTGTACCCTCACAACACTCTGAAGTGGCAGTGAGGGATGGTCTGTCCGAGGGAGAAATTTCTGACACAGGAAAAGTTTCTCAGCGGGCAGAGTCAGATTCCTTAGCGTTTAAATTTAAGCTGGAACACCTCCGCGTCCTGCTTAAGGAGGTTTTAGCTACGCTGGATGATTGTGACCCCATGGTGGTCCCAGAAAAATTGTGTAAAATGGACAGATTTTTAGAGGTCCCTGTATACACTGATGCGTTTCCGATCCCGAAGAGGGTGGCGGATATTGTGACTAGGGAGTGGGAGAGACCAGGTGTACCTTTTGTCCCCCCCCTATCTTTAAGAAAATGTTCCCCATAAATGACCCCAGGCGGGACGCGTGGCAGACGGTCCCTAAGGTTGAGGGAGCAGTTTCAACACTTGCTAAGGGTACAACTATACCAATAGAAGACAGTTGTGCTTTAAAGACCCTATGGATAAAAAATTGGAAGGTTTGCTGAAGAAAACGTTTGTTCAGCAAGGTTTCCTTCTCCAGCCAATTGCCTGCATTTTTCCTGTAACTACTGCAGCGGCTTTTTGGTTTGAGGCGCTGGAGGAGTCGCTCCAGAGGGAGACTTCATATGACGAAGTCATGGATAGAATTCACGCTCTAAAGCTGGCTAATTCTTTTATCACTGATGCTGCTTTCCAATTAGCTAAGTTAGCGGTGAAAAATTCAGGTTTTGCCATTATGGCGCGAAGAGTGCTTTGGCTCAAATCATGGTCGACTGGCGTGTCGTCCAAAACTAAGTTACTAAACTTTCCTTTCAAGGGAAAGACCCTTTTTGGTCCCGTGTTGAAAGAAATTATCGCGGATATCACTGGGGGGGAAGGGTCATGCCCTCCCGCAGGATAGACCGTTTAAGGCCAAAAACAAGGCTAATTTTCACTCCTTTCGCAACTTCAGGAGCAGACCTGCTTCAACCTCTGCTGCCGCAAAGCAAGAGGGTAACTCTTCACAGCCTAAAGCAACCTGGAAACCCTTGCAGGGCTGGAATAAGGGTAAACAGGCCAAGAAGCCTGCGCCTGCTGCCAAGACAGCATGAAGGGGTAGCCCCCGATCCGGGACCGGATCTAGTAGGGGGCAGACTTTTTCTCTCTTTGCTCAGGCTTGGGCAAGAGATGTTCCAGATCCCTGGGCATTAGAAATTGTTGCTCAGGGGTATCTTCTAGAATTCAAGGACTCTCCCCCAAGGGGAAGGTTCCACATTTCTCGTTTGTCTTCAGACCAGACAAAGAAACAGGCGTTCTTACGTTGTGTAGAAGATCTTCTAAAGATGAGAGTGATACACCCAGTTCCAATTGCAGAACAAGGACTGGCTTTTACTCAAACCTGTTTGTAGTTCCCAAAAAGGAAGGAACTTTCAGGCCAATCCTGGATCTAAAAATTCTAAACAAATTCCTCAGAGTTCCATCTTTCAAAATGGAAACCATTCGGACAATCTTGCCGATGATCCAGGAAGGTCAATATATGACTACCGTGGATCTAAAGGATGCGTACCTACATATTCCTATCCACAAAGATCATCACCAGTTCCTAAGGTTCGCCTTTCTGGACACGCATTACCAGTTTGTGGCCCTCCCTTTCAGGTTGGCCACCCCTCCCAGAATTTTCACAAAGGTGCTAGGGTCCCTTCTAGCGGTACTAAGACAGCGGGGCATTGCTGTAGCACCTTGGAATCAAACAGGAGAAGGCTTCGGTAATTCTGATGGCGCCTGCGTGGTATGCAGACCTAGTGGACATGTCATCGGCTCCACCATGGAAACTGCCATCGAGGCAAGATCTTCTAATTCAAGGTCCATTCAAGCATCCAAATCTAGTTTCTCTGCAACTGACTGCTTGGAGACTGAACGCTTAATTCTAGCTAAGCATGGGTTCTCTGAATCAGTTATAGATACTCTGATCCAGGCCAGAAAGCCTGTCACCAGGAAAATTTACCATAAGATATGGCGGAAATATCTTTGTTGGTGTGAATCCAAGGGTTACTCGTGGAGTAAGGTTAGGATTCCAAGAATATTGTCTTTTCTCCAAGAAGGATTGGAGAAAGGTTTGTCAGCTAGTTCCTTAAAGGGACAGATATCTGCTCTGTCTATCCTGTTACACAAGCGTCTGGCAGCTGTACCAGACGTTCAGGCGTTTGCACAGGCCTTAGTTAGAATCAAGGCTGTTTACAAACCTGTGGCTCCTCCATGGAGTCTAATTTTAGTTATTTCAGTTCTTCAAGGGGTTCCGTTTGAACCTTTGCATTCCATAGATATTAAGTTATTATCTTGGAAAGTTTTGTTTTTGGTAGCTATTTCGAAGAGTTTTCTGAATTGTCTGCTTTGCAGTGTAATTCACCCTATCTGGTGTTCCATGCAGATAAGGTTGTTTTGCGTACCAAACCTGGTTTCCTTCCAAAAGTGGTTTCTAATAAGAATATTAACCAGGAAATTATTGTTCCTTCTCTGTGTCCTAATCCAGTTTCTAAGAAGGAACGACTGTTACACAATCTTGATGTGGTTCGTGCTTTAAAATTCTATTTAAAGGCAACTAAAGATTTCGGACAAACATCATCTTTATTTGTTGTCTATTCTGATAAGAGGAGAGGTCAGAAAGCGACTGCTACCTCTTTCCTTTTGGCTGAAAAGCATCATCCGATTGGCTTATGAGACTGCTGGACAGCAGCCTCCTGAACGAATTACAGTGCTGTGGCTTCGACATGGGCTTTCAAGAATGAGGCTTCTGTTGAACAGATTTGTAAGGCAGCGACTTGGTCTTCACTGCATACATTTGCCAAATTTTACAAATTCGATACTTTTGCTTCTTCGGAGGCTATTTTTGGGAGAAAGGTTTTGCAAGCAGTGGTGCCTTCCGTTTAGGTTACCTGACTTGTTCCCTCCCTTCATCCGTGTCCTAAAGCTTTGGTATTGGTATCCCACAAGTAAGGATGAATCCGTGGACTGGATACACCATGTAAGAGAAAACAGAATTTATGCTTACCTGATAAATTACTTTCTCTTACGGTGTATCCAGTCCACGGCCCGTCCTGACAATTAAGTCAGGTTCAAATTTAATTTTGTAAAACTACAGTCACCACTGCACCCTATGGTTTCTCCTTTTTCTCCTAACCGTCGGTCGAATGACTGGGGGGGGGCGGAGCCTGAGGGGAGCTATATGGACAGCTCTGCTGTGTGCTCTCTTTGCCACTTCCTGTAGGGATTGAGAATATCCCACAAGTAAGGATGAATCTGTGGACTGGATACAACGTAAGAGAAAGTAATTTATCAGGTAAGCATAAATTCTGTTTTTTTTTTTTTTTATTCCTATTTAATCAGAATGAAAATATATACTACGGTTGTGTTGGACACTGCAAGGGCAAGTCACGGACACCAGTGTCTGTGTATGGACACCTTGCCTATCCCTGCTGCCAGTCAATGTGACCGATACCCCGGCTACCCTGACTGGGTAGCTAAGCCAAATGGGTCCTGCTTCCTCCCTGTCGACTGCAACTATGTAGCTGGCAAGTGACCTCAGCCTTTAGCCACCCCTGATGCCCAACAGCACCAGTATTCAGGGTCCCACCCTGTGG
Organism: Bombina bombina; assembly: GCF_027579735.1. Classification (NCBI taxonomy): domain Eukaryota; kingdom Metazoa; phylum Chordata; class Amphibia; order Anura; family Bombinatoridae; genus Bombina; species Bombina bombina. Next base: position 85,270,520 of record NC_069506.1, on the reverse strand, counting down.
CAGACTCCGGCTACCCAGTCTAGGTAGCTCTGCCAGAGGGTCCTACCTCTGCCTGGAACAGGCTACTATGTAGCCGAGGGAAGTGATTTTAGCAGGAGCCCACCCAAGTACCTAGACATACTAGCATTCAGGTGAAACAGGAACTCATTTTATTGGACAACACACACTTCTTTTATACACAAAGCTCATCTTGATAAAACACTGGACAATCCAACAATTTTTCCGCCATTCCCGCCCCTCCAGACTGGCTGGTGCCTCCATAGCAGCCACAGTCCCACAGAATCTCAGTACTCTGGGTGGCGGTTTCAGGGTGATCCCAGTGGAGCGGCGGGACTTGCAGGATGTCATTTTAAAGCTCTCTCCCCCAGATGCCACAGTTCAAAAAGCGGTGTGTGATTTGTTACTGGGGATACAGTCCGTTGAAGTTATGTGGGTAGGGGTGTCCAAAACCCCCGGTTCCCAAAGGAGCTCCCCTCCAGTATTTCCCCCAGCTCTTGTCCTTCCTAGGGGCTACCAATCCCCAAAAGAGCAGAGCTCTGGGGCAAATGGCCGCTGGAGTGACCAGGGGTAAAGTTAGCGGGTGTCCTGCTGCTCTGTGGCTGACCGGGAGTTCCAGGAGCCCGGCCAGACTGCGAGGGGTTAGGCGGGTGTCGGTTGTGAGGCGGCCGACTGGGAGTTCCAGGAGCCCAGCCAGCCTAGGAGGGTTTTCTCGGTCATAGATCAGCTCTTACATGACCAAGTGTACACAGTAAAACGCACAGCATGCATCTGGGAGATCCCGTAATCCATGAAATGGCCAAATCTAATGTAACATGGAGTGAGCCATGTACCAGGGAGGTGGTGGGTAGCCTTGGTGGTCTGATATCCGTGACACCCACAATCCCTTCTCACTTGCATATTTTGTGTTTTTTTGTTTTTTTCTTCTATCCGGTTTGCCTTCACACCTTTTTATGGGTAAATTTCTAGGGATTAGTAAAGTCTATTCTTCTACAATGCCTCCAAAAGTGAATGACAGAAAAGGGAGAACTAGTATAGGTAGCACAGAGTTAGAACTGGGTGTAAAATCAGCAGATCCTAATACGATCATTGATACTAACAATTTAATTAAACAAATTTCTGACATTTTCTTGCTCCAGTTCGAGGGAGTAAAGACAGAATTAACACTGTTAGCAAATGAGCTTAAGCAATTTTCTAACAGATTAGTGGAGATCGAAAGCAGAATATCTGATATAGATGATCTGCAACACTCCCAACAAATTCTAATCAATACACAAACTTAAAGTATACAAACACTTCAAACACGCCTAGAGGAATTGGAGGACAGGACACGCAGAAACAATCTCAAAATAGTGGGGCTCCCGGAGATTCCTGAATATTCAGATATTATGAAATTTGTCTCTTGTACACTACCACAGGTCCTTGAAATGCCAACAGAACCCCCCCCCCCCCATATACTAGTGGAGAGGGTACACGGGCTAGGGACCAACAATAGGAAGGGTAATACAATAAACCAAAAAAGACCAATAATAGGAACATTTTTAAACTTTCAGGACAAACAAAAAATACTATCATATTACAGAAAGAAAGGACCTTTTGAAATTAAGGAACGTAATACTTTTGTTTTAGGACTTCTCTGCGGAGACCCTAAACAAAAGAAGAGAATTTGCTCATTGGTGCACCCAGCTGATTAATGCAGGTTTTCAAGCCACTATGATTTATCCTGCAAAAATCTATAATCTAAATATATCACAACACTAAAACAATTCTACTTGATAAGATAGAAGTCAAGCAGTTCTTGGAAAATACTAAACTATAGCAGAACTATGAATAGGATCAGGTATATATCTGATAGAATTAGGCTCTTGATATTTTCTTTTATTTTTTTTTAATCTCTCTTCCTTTTTTTGTTTTTTTCCTCTCCTTTCCCTCTTCCCGCCCTCTTCTATGTATACAAGATGTTGTTTCTAATCAAAGGAGGTCACTTATAAATGAAAAATGTGATTGATTTTCTCTCTTGGAACGTGGGAGGATTATCCTCTCCGGCCAAGAGGAAAAAAATAATTAATCACCTCAAAAATATAAACCCGATATTGTCTTCCTACAAGAGACACATTTGAGCTGCCAGAATGCTGAGAAACTTAGGATGGGTTGGATTGGAGAGGTGGTCTCGATGGCCGCAAAAAATCGAAAGGGGGGGGCCTTGTATTTTTTAATAAAAACTTAGATTCCCGAATCCTATCGCAAGATAAAGATCCAGAGTGGAGATTTTTGATCTTACAAATAGAGACGGTTCTTTTTTTACGATATGTAATCTATATGCGCCAAATGAATGTCAGCTGGATTTCTGGGATAAATTATTTGTCAAACTATTCAGTTTGGTGAAAACACAAAAAATGGTTATTGGGAGAGATTTTAATAGCGTTTTTGTTCCATACCTGGACAGGTTAAAGATGAAGAGATCCTATAGATCTAAAAAATGTCAGATTTTAGCAAATTTTTCCAAAAGTCTAAAACTGAAAGACATATGGAGAGTGCAACATCCAGTTGAAAGATGCTTTACATGTGAATCTAAAGTGCATCAAACTCTCTCAAGAATTGATATGTTCATAGTTAGTGAAGCTTTATTATATACAGTAATATCTACGGATATTCAAAATATAATTGTCGGATCATGCAATCTGTCCAGGTTGGGAACAGATGGAAAACCCAATTTGGAAATTTTTTCTTTCCTTCCTTTCTATCCTCCAACATCAATTTTAGATACTGGCTGATACAAAAATGGAGGAATTATGTCTCTTTTAATAAGGAATACTCCTCCAAGACAAAAATACTTTGGGAGGCAGCAAAAGCATATCTTACAGGGGAAATAAAAGCTTATATGGTAAAAAAGGAAATGGAAGTTCAGAAATAGGGACATTCAGCTGGCTAATCAACTTAAAAATAAATATGCTAGATATATAGAAAGCCCTGATAGTAATAATTGGAATAACTATCAAAACGCCAAAACAGAGAGAGAGATCTTTCTTGACCAGCAACGGACTCAAGAAGGGACTAAAAATAAAGCAATATTTAGTAGGTTCTCCCTGAAGTCGGCTAAAATGCTAGTTAACCTTTCTAGAAGCAATAAAAAAAGCTATATTGGGACAATTACAGTAGAGGGAATTAAATACAACGCTACAAAGGATATCCGAATGCAGTAACACAAATACTATCAAAAAATATACTCACCTGTAGACATTCAACCAAGATGTTAAGGAGCGTTTTTGGGGTGATATCAAACTCCTGAAAATCCTACCTGATCAAATATCATTGCTAAACACTAGAAGAAACAATCAAAGCAATCAATGATTTAACTACGGGCAAAGCACCCGGCTCTGATCAATTACCATCTGAATTCTATAAAATTCTCACAGAAGCAATTGCCCCTACACTTACTAATTTGTTTAATGCATACTTTATACAACATACAAAACCATCCAAATTATTTACCGCTTCCAACATTATACTTATACTCAAAAAGGACAAGGCCCCAAGTTTAATGGACTCTTATAGACCTATCTCCCTGTTGAACGATGATAGCAATAAAATGTAGAGACAGATTAGACGGCATTAACATAGGTCAACAAAAATCTACTCTCTCGCTGTATGCAGATGATATCTTATTCTATATTGGGAACTCTAAAAAGAATATACAAATTCTTCTGAATATTATTGCAGAATTTAGAATATTTGCTGGGTACAAAATGAATCTTACAAAATCAGAGATCTTATGGGTGATTAAAAAAAAGTCTGTTTGAAATCCTTTTTAAACTTGCAGAAACAAGCAATAATATTTGGGGATAACTATATCCAAAAACCCGGAAAATTGGTATGATCTTAATTACATTACATTCCTATTTGGCAAGAATGTTTCTTGGAGTTAAAACGCTTGAGTAAATTGCTTTTTTGCGTTTATTCTAAAAAATCCTCTTTTTGTTACAAAATATTCCTTTATTTATTCGGAAGGCAAATATTCAAAAATTTAACTCCAACTGTTCCCATTTTCTCTGGGTTCCATTGAAACCACGCATATCATTAATCAGACTTACACATCCCAAAGATATGGGAGGTTTTGCTTTCCCCAATATTACAAATTATAATTGGACATGTCTGTCCAAAATAACCTTAGATTGGCTCACAGAATGTGACCATGTCAGAAACTATAAAATAGATGAAGCTATGATTGCTCCGTACTCTCTCAAAGCTCTTCTACATTCGAACCAGCTTAAATTTATTAAAGATTATACAATGTAGTCAGCTTGGCGTAAAGTATGTGCGCATCATGGGATAAACCATAAATTATCTAAATATCTCCCTATCCGGGGAAACCCGGACTTTGAAAGTGGAGCTACCTTTGCTGCTTTCAAAGTTTGGTCTTCCAAAAATCTGAAATATATTATATTCTACCATTGATAGATCCGCTCACCAAACACATTAGAACATTTGATGTATCTAGGGACTTTAATTTAGATAAGAATTTTTTTTTTGCCTACCTGCAAACCAAACATTTTATTCATAGTCAGAATTCTGCCGAGGGAAATCAGTGAACGTTGGGACAGCTTGAATTAATCATTGATAGATTCTGTCTAGGCAAACACTCAATGACTCCCATTTATAGTCTGACTTCTAAAGACGCAGAAGTTAAAGTTAATAAGCTTTTTCAATCTTGGAGCCTTGATATCCCAGGTATTAATCTTGATTTCTTTCAAAAAAGCTTTTCCAGAGTTATGAAGTATTCGTCTGCTATAGCTGCGAGAGAATCACATTTCAAACTTCTGAACAGATCATATCTTACGCCCAAGTCAATGGCAAAATGTAATACTCAGGGAGTTAATGCTTTCTCTAGATGCAATTTTCCTGCCGCTGATTTATTACATGTTTTCTATACCGGTCCAAAAATTCAAAAGTTATGGAGACAAATAGAGTACTGGTTAAATAGATTCTTGCCATCTAGAATTATTTTAGAGCCTATACACATTTTTTTCTTTTCTTATTTACACGAGTTTGCAGAATAAGGCATTGTTTAACACCGCAATCTTATTAGCTTGGCCATTGATACTTACATTTTGGAAGGATAAGAAAGCACCAAGTATAGCTGCCTTCGTACATAATATAACATACCAAATAGTTTTGGACCAACATGACCCTCTAATCTTTCAAGATAATAAACTAAAATTTTTTATGGCCAAATGGGATAGAGTAATTTTAGATCAATCCAGAGAAACCCAATTTCAAATCATAGATTACTTTCGTGCCTCTCCCTTCTTTCTTCAATTGATACTACTTGATAACTACCCTGAGTATTGGAGACAGCATCTATTCTGAGTTCCTTTTCTCCCTCCTCCCCCCCTTCCCCCCCCCCTTTTTTTTTTTTTGAGAATGTTAAACAAGAATCGTATGTGATTGTAAGGTTGATACAGGGTAGTATTGAAGTACGTCACCTATATCCTTCTTCCTTAATTATTCTGGTCACAGCTGCAAACCTGCAATTATTTATATGTACCACTGACTGTTAAGGCAACTATTATCTTAGATAGAGGCCTGTTTAGTGAGTGGAGTTGATAGTGTGAAGATTCTATCTGTAATAGTATTTCTATTACAAGTAAAAGATAAAGTGAGATGAGATACAGTTGTGGAGAATAACTGTTATGCTAGTAAGTTAAGTGCAGTTCCGGAAGATATCAGATGAGACTCTGAGTATAGCTTTTAGGTATTGAGGCGAGGTGTACCTGTTTTCCACTTTCAGCGTGAGCTGTTAGATCTGATGTTGCGACGCAACACAGTAGGAAGTCTCTGTGGGAACAAGCAAACGCTGTGAGAGCGGACAGCTGCTCCGATAATGCAGCGTGTATCTGGGCGTTTCAGACGGCCTTCAGTTTGAGTGACAGGTGACGTCACAATTCTCTGCTGCCGCTGCTGAGGGGCGGTTTAACAGAAACAAACGCTTACAACTAGAGCGTTAAATACCTGGCTTCACAGGAATGATTTTCCGAAAGTAAGATTCCCTTTTGTGTGAGAATGATATGTCTTTTGGATTATTTTTTAGGAAGCTCCGGTTAGGTAGGTGGTGCAGGATAAGGAACAATGAATCAAACGTTGCAGTAAGTAAACATTCAGGTTAGAATCAGCAAGTTGTAATCCATATATGGCAGGGTAGACAAAAGGTGAAAATCTCTTAACGAGAAAAGGCAATACAGAAATTTCTGTGAGGACAGCAGCTTAGGATAGTCTGACTTGATAGCACAAACTCAAAATTGCTAAGCACTAGGAACAGGGCGTAGTCAGGATATAAAGGTAAGGTAGGAGGGGTTACCAAGGTAGGCAGGTATCCAGAGGAATACCTGACATGTTTCCCCCCCAAGGAGAGACAGATGTCAGGGACCCGGACGGTCCGGATGTCGTCGATGGAACAAGGAAACCTTTCGTGGAGCATGAACATTCTGAGAAGGCTCCCATGAATCTTCCTCAGAAGAGTATCCAGCCCAATGCACCAAATACTGGAGTTGATGATTTACCAATCGAGAGTCGAGAATCTCTCCCACTTCATATTCATCCAACTGAGAAAGAGTAGGGGTAGGAGGTAGGATGACACCCTGAGCCCTAGTAGAGGTGTGCGGTTTTAACAGAGACACATGGAATGTTGGATGTATCTTTAGAGAATCCGGAAGACGTAAGGTAATCGCATTAGGATTAACAACTCTGGTAACTGCGAATGGTCCAATGAACTTGCCCCCTAATTTCTTACAGGGTACATTCAGTTTAAGGTTTTTGGTTGATAACCAGACTAGATCACCAATCTCATATTTAGGAGCAGGACGTCTGCGTAGGTTGTAATAATGCGTTTGTCCTTCTTGTGCAGAAGCGATATTCCTTTGTAGAGTCTAGAATACAGATAGGCGATCAGATGCAAAGTCGTTAGCAGTCGGACAAGGAGAACAGGTGTGTTGGGGCAAACCTGAAGATGGGAAAGCATTTGGATGGAACCCATAATTTGCATGGAATGGTGACATCTTAGTAGAGGAGTTCTGAGAACTGTTGAATGCAAATTCCGCCATTGGAAGGTATGCTGACCATTGACTCTGTTGATAAGAACAGAAACAACGAAGATATTGTTCAAGCCATTGGTTTATTCTCTCTACCTGCCCATTGGTTTGCGGATGGAAAGAGGTTGTGAGACGGTGGCCGATCTTTAATTGGCTGATAAGGGATCTCCAAAATCGAGAAGTGAATTGGGTACCTCGATCAGAAGTGATAATCCTTGGAAACCCCTGTAACCGAATAATGTTATCCAGGAATAACTCAGCAGTCTCTGATGAAGTTGGTAACTTATGGTAGGGTAGGAAATGAGCCATTTTGGTTAGGAGATCTACTACTACCATAATAGTGTTTTTTCCGTTTGACTGTGGTAAGTCCACAATAAAATCCATAGAAATGTGCTGCCAGGGAAGTGTTGGGATGGGTAAAGGCATGAGCAGACCGTATGGAGAAGCTTTAGCTGTCTTGGAAGTAGTACAGGTGGCACATGACTTCACATATGTCTTAACACTGTTTGTCATTGAAGGCCACCAGAAACTCCTTGCTATCTTTTCGTAAGTTCTCCTTATACCTGGATGACCTGCCAGAGGTGAGTCATGATGTAGTTGTAGAATCTCCAGTCTGAGTCTCTCTGGCACATAAATTTTATTATGATGGTAAAGCAGTCCTTCCAATCCATTTTCTAGGTGCTGGTCGGGAAGTTCTTGGTCAGTGGAATATGACTCTTTTAAAGCCTTGATGAAATAAGGTGTTAAGCCGATAAACTTGGTCTTTGGAATGATTGAAGTAGACTCTGGAGGGTATTGCTTTGGAAGATCCTTTCTTGAGAGAGCGTCTGCCTTCCCATTCTTTGAGGATGGTCTGTAGGCTATGTGAAAATTGAAACGTGTAAAGAACAAGCTCCAGCGAACCTGTCTGGAGGAGAGAGTTTTATTATGTTGTAGAAATTCGAGATTCCTATGATCAGTATAGATGATAATAGGTTGAGCAGTGCCCTCTAACAGATGTCTCCAGTGTTCCAATGCCCTCTTAATAGCCAAAAGTTCTTTTTCGCCCACTGGATAATTATATTCAGCTGAGCTTAGAACCTTGGAAAAGAATGCCACAGGATGAGTTCTTCTCCTAGATGGATGAGTTATATCAGGACTCAGATTCCCAGATGACTGCTGAGATAGCAATGCGCAACTTAAAACAAGACAAACGTGTAGTGGAAGACTACATTGCTGAGTTTAAACAATATACTCGGGACTCTCTATGGAATCCCATCTCTCTGCGGAATCGGTTCCGATTGGGATTAGCTGACAATATAAAAGATGAGCTAGCCCGTGTAGATCAACCAAAAGGCCTGGAACCACTGATGAGACTTGTTATTCAAATCGACAGGCGTTTGAGGGAGAGGAGGTCTGAAAAGTATCATCTTGAACCAACACCAAAACCTCATTTAACTTCTAATCCCCCTCCTGCATCCAAATCAGTTGTGGAACCAATGGAAGTTGGCTTAGTAATTATGTAAGGTTGATACAGGGTAGTATTGAAGTACGTCACCTATATCCTTCTTCCTTAATTATTCTGGTCACAGCTGCAAACCTGCAATTATTTATATGTACCACTGACATAAGGCAACTATTATCTTAGATAGAGGCCTGTTTAGTGAGTGGAGTTGATAGTGTGAAGATTCTATCTGTAATAGTATTTCTATTACAAGTAAAAGATAAAGTGAGATGAGATACAGTTGTGGAGAATAACTGTTATGCTAGTAAGTTAAGTGCAGTTCCGGAAGATATCAGATGAGACTCTGAGTATAGCTTTTAGGTATTGAGGTGAGGTGTACCTGTTTTCCACTTTCAGCGTGAGCTGTTAGAACTGATGTTGCGACACAACACAGTAGGAAGTCTCTGTGGGAACAAGCAAACGCTGTGAGAGCGGACAGCTGCTCCGATAATGCAGCGTGTATCTGGGCGTTTCAGACGGCCTTCAGTTTGAGTGACAGGTGACGTCACAATTCTCTGATGCCGCTGCTGAGCGGCGGTTTAACAGAAACAAACGCTTACAACTAGAGCGTTAAATACCTGGCTTCACAGGAATGATTTTCCGAAAGTAAGATTCCCTTTTGTGTGAGAATATGTCTTTTGGATTATTTTTTAGGAAGCTCCGGTTAGGTAGGTGGTGCAGGATAAGGAACAATGAATCAAACGTTGCAGTAAGTAAACATTCAGGTTAGAATCAGCAAGTTGTAATCCATATATGGCAGGGTAGACAAAAGGTGAAAATCTCTTAACGAGAAAAGGCAATACAGAAATTTCTGTGAGGACAGAAGCTTAGGATAGTCTGACTTGATAGCACAAACTAAAAATTACTAAGCACTAGGAACAGGGCGTAGTCAGGATATAAAGGTAAGGTAGGAGGGGTTACCAAGGTAGGCAGGTATCCAGAGGAATACCTGACAGTGATTTACTGTGCCATCTTTATTTGGTGACTGTCTGCTTCCATACGTCAGATATGTTCAAATATTCCAAGTTACTGTATCATTCTTCTAAAGGCAATTTTCTGAATGTGTATATACCACTACTATTATGTTTTTTTTTAGCAGTATCTATTTGGATGATAAGAGTCTATACCACATCATAAAGATATATGTATAAGATTTGCATTATTGATATGTTACATTATTTTGCTGTTTTTATATTCTGACTAGATCGTATAAGCTAAAGCAGCAGACTGATATCAATGTAAATTAGTATTGATGTGACCTTTTCAATCTACTGTAATATGACATTTGTGGTAATGACTCATTTTCTGATGTCTTCTGATGAATATATTGGTACAAACTGTATCGTCTTCTCAATAATGTGTTTTTTTTTTTTTTTTTCTTGTTATAGCCATTATACCACAGGAGAAGCCTTGATTGTGACTGTATATCTCAACTAACAATAGAGAAATACATTTCTAGTAGTGAAGAATGGTCCTTGTACTGTAACTACTATTTGATAATGTGGTATTCTTATGTACAGTATCTCACAAAAGTGAGTACACCCCTCACATTTGTGTAAATATTTTATTATATTTTTTCATGTGACAACACTGAAGAAATGACACTTTGCTACAATGTAAAGTAGTGAGTGTACAGCCTGTATAACAGTGTAAATTTACTGTCCCCTCAAAATAACTTAACACTCAGCCATTATGTATAAACCATTGGCAACAAAAGTGAGTACACCCCTAAGTGGAAATGTCCAAATTGGGCCCAATTAGCCATTTTCCCTCCCCAGTGTCATGTGACATAGTGTTACAAGGTTGCAGGTGTGTTAAATTTGGTGTTATCGATCTCACACTCTCATACTGGTCACTGGAAGTTCAACATGGCACCTCATGGCGAAGAACTCTATGAAAAAAAGAATTGTTGCTCTACATAAAGATGGCCTAGGCCATAAGAAGATTGCCAAGACCCTGAAACTAAGCTGCAGTGGGGTGGTTTCACAGGTTCCACTCAGAACAGGCCTCGCCATGGTCGACCAAAGAAGTTGAGTACACATGCTCAGCGTCATATCCATAGGTTGTCTTTGGAAAATAGACATATGAGTGCTGCTAGCATTTTTGCAGAGGTTGAAGGGGTGGGGGGTCAGCCTTTCAGTACTCAGACCATACGCCGCCCACTGCATCAAATTGGTCTGCATGGCTGTCGTCCCAGAAGGAAGCTTCTTCTAAAGATGATGCACAAGAAAGCCAGCAGTTTGCGGAAGACAAGCAGACTAAGGACATGGATTACTGGAACCATGTCCTGTGGTCCGATGAGACCAAGATAAACTTATTTTGTTCAGATGGTGTCAAGCGTATGTGGTGGCAACCAGGTGAGGAGTACAGAGACAAGTGTGTCTTGCCTACAGTCAAGCATGGTGGTGGAAGGGTCATGGTCTGGGCCTGCATGAGTGCTGCCAGCACTGGAGAGCTACAGTTCATTGAGGGAACCATGAATGCCAACATGTACTGTGACATACGGAAGCAGAGCATGATACCCTCCCTTTGGAGACTGGGCCGAAGGGCAGTATTCCAACATAACACACCTCCAAGACGACCACTGCCTTGCTAAAGAAGAGGGTAAAGGTGATGGACTGGTCAAGCATGTATCCAGACCTAAACCCTACTGAGCATCCTCAAACAGAAGGTGGGGAAGCGCAAGCTCTATAACATCCACCAGCTCTGTGGTGTCGTCATGGGGGAGTGGAAGAGGACTCCAGTGGCAACCTGTGAAGCTCTGGTGAACTCCATGTCCAAGAGGGTTAAGGCAGTGCTGGAAAATAATGGTGACCACACAAAATATTGACACTTTGGGCCCAATTTATACATTTCCACTTAGGGGTGTACTCACTTTTGTTGCCAATGTTTAGACATTAATTGCTGTGTGTTGAGTTATTTTGAGGGGACAGCACATTTACACTGGTATACAGGCTGTACACTCACCACTTTACTTGTAGCAAAGTGTCATTTCTTCAGTGTTGTCACATGAAAAGATATAATAAAATATTTACAAAAATATGAGGGGTGTACTCACTTTTGTGAGATACTGTATCCTATTTTAATATAAAATATAAAATCCCAACAATGTGCAGGTGAAATGGGAGAGTTTTATATACTTAAGTCTAATTGAAAATGTATTTGGTTTATTTCTTTATGCTCTGTATCTCTCCAGTGTGCCCTGTGTGGCGGCAAACTTTATTATTATTTTTTTTATTTATTTATTTTTGAATCAATAAGTCACATATATCAAATTACATCATTATGTGACACACTTTGACAAACATCTAAAAGAATAGATCAGTAACATAAATTTGTTGAAAAACACCATCTTCTGTGTGCTTCTCTCTAAAATATATTTGGACTCTTAGTACAGTAATATTGTACAATAGTTTGATTATGTCACATACCAGAACAGTACAATACTTACAATGATACCTTAAATTTTTACTTTATATACAAATCTTTCAATAGAACCTCTGTATCATGTTTTGCTGCCTATTAGGATGATACTTTATGCTAACCTACTATAAACAAAGACATACTATCGTATTTGAGAGGTACAATTTCTTACCACAGATATTTTACAGGTTATATCAAATGTTGAAAAGGTAAACCACTCTTTTATATATGATAACTTTGCAATTGAACATGTAAAAAATCAATATAACAAATAGGAATCTTTAGAAAATAAATGTATATTATTTCAGTGCAACTGTATGCAGAATATCGGGCCAAAGCCACTCTTGCTAATTCCCAGTCAGACTTGGCTATTGGTAATATTGATGTTAGAGTAGATAAATAGTATTGTTATTCTTATAGTATGTAAGGATATAATAGAGTAGTAGTTAATCGGATCTGTGGCGTAATTCAAGCTGATTTTACTAGAATCACTGTCTATCTTACCACTATGTAATAGGCTGTAAAAGATGTCTTCAAAATATTAGATAGGTGAGCTAAATGTGTCCCTCTTTGTAATGTGGGGTATGAAAGATAGATTGGAGTAGTGTAACTCCTAGGCAACAGACTTGGGGAAATGGTAGTGTCACCAACAGTGATTAAAAAGTTTGAAACCAGGGTAGAATTAGAGGGGGGGGGGGGGGGGTATTAAAAGGAGCTCAGTTTTTGGACATGCTGATTTTTAGGTGGTGAGAGGCCATCTAAGAAAAAATGCTAGATAAGCAGACACTGATGTGAGAAAAGACAGGAGGAGAGAGTGCAGGGGTGGATAGGAAGATCTGAGTATCAGCATAGAGGTGATAGTTGAAGACATAGCTACTGATAAGTTTACCCAGTGAGGAAGTATAAATAGAGAAGAGTAGAGGACCCAGAACAGAACCTTGAGGTATTCCAACAGACAGACGCAATGGAGAGGAGTCGCCGCCAGCAAAGGAGACAGAAAAGGACCTATTAGAGAGATAAAAGTGGATCCAGGAGTGGACAGTGTCAGAGAGCCCAAGGGAGCTGAGAGTCCGTAGGAGAAGGTCATGGTCAACTGTGTCAAAGGCAGCAGACAGGTCAAGTAAGATAAGTATTGAGTAGTGGCCATTGTTTTTAGCAGATAGAAGATCATTAGTATCCTTGGTGAGGGCAGTCTCAGTTGAGGGTTGGGGATGGAAGCCAGATTGCAAGGAGTCAAGCAATGAATTGGAGGACAAGAAGTGGGTCGATCGAAAACTACTTTTTGCAGGATTTTTGAAGCTAGCAGAAGCAGATATGGGGCGGTAGTTTGTAGGAGAGTTGGGGTTGAGGGAGGGTTTTTTGAGGATGGGGGTGACCTTTGCATGTTTGAAGGAAGATGGGAATGAACCGGTAGTAAGGGATAGGTTTAAAATGCGGGTAAGAGATGGAGTGAGGGTAGAAGACAGAGAAGCTATTAGATGCTATTAGATGTGAAGGGATAGGGTCAAGTGGGCAGGTAGTGAGGTGTGATAATAGGGAACTCACTTTATTCTCAGTGGTTGGGGGGAAGGTGCTGAGAGTGGTGGAGGGGGTGGCCAGGGGCAGAGATGGAAGGTTGCAGTCTTGTGTTAGGATATTACTTTGGATGGTAAGTGTTTTGTTGAAAAAGTAGTCTGCCAGGTCTTGAGCACTAAAGGCAGATGAAGGGGGTGGTTGCAGGTGGATAGAGGAGAGAGTTGAAAATTTAGAAGAGATGAGTGAGTAGATATAAGAGAAGAAGGTTTGCTTGGCTAAGTGAAGGGCAGAGGAGTAAGAATAAAGAATAAACTTATAGTGAAGGAAATCTGGTTCAGAGCGGGATTTCCTCCAGGCACGTTCAGCAGCACGGGCACATAAGGACTTGGCTATTGGTAATGTTGAAGTTAGAGTAGATAAATAGTATTGTTGTTATTCTTATAGTATGTACGGTTATAATAGATTAGTAGTTAATCAGATCAAGTAAACATTTTGGCTAGATGGTAGGTGTTAAACTGCGATCTAATGGATATATACATTTGAGAACCTCTTATGAGAACCTCAAAACTGTGGCGTAATTCAAGCTGATTTTACTAGAATCACTGTCTATCTTACCACTATGTAATAGGCTGTAAAAGTTGTCTTCATTATAGGTAGGGATACCACCTATAAGGTAAAGCTATTTGTAAACAATTTAATACACTCCAGCAGGTAATATGGATCATTGGAACAAATTAAAGAGGAGAACAATTTAGGGTATACTGTCCCTTTAAATCCCCATTTACAAGGATTATCAAATTCCTGAGATTTGCCGTCCTAATCGGCATAAGTTTCTTAAACTTCCATTTTGTTTATCCACAGCACTAAGGTCTTAGGAGCCTTGTTGGTAGTGGTGCAAGCTTCCTCAGACGTGTCCCTTTCTTGGGGTCACTCAGTGTTAATGTGTCTGCTACTAACATAACACAGGGTCTGCCTGCATCAGGTATGTGCTTGTATTTAGTGCACTTTCCTTTCTTTGGTAATTCAGTGCATGGAGGTTGTGGTCCTTATGGTAACTGCCTCAGATGCAGTTCCATTTGCCAGGTTTTATCGTTGGCCTTTTCATCTGGCAATGCTTTAACTGTGGAACGGGGACCACAAGAACCTGTACAGAAGATCTTAATTTATCTTAAATAAAGACAATCCTTAAGATAGTGGCAGACTCGCAAATCCCTTGTTCCTTCTGCAAGTTTAGACAGTGATCACGACAGTCACCAGCCTAATAGGATGGGGGAGCAGGTTAGAGGTCCCAGAGAGAGCAGTGACTTACATAAATCACCTTGGGGGAACTCAGTTCCTTGGCAAGTGTCCTGTATAATAAGATAGGCAGAATGTTACAATGCCTGAATTCAGTCAATTGAAAGACAGGCTTTCTCAGTTGACAGTGCCTTCAACTAAGGGAGTAGTCTCTAAACTCGGAGGTAATCAACCAGATTTTGAGAAATTGGGGTCTGTCAGAGTGTTAGGAACTAACGTTATATTTTTTTTGTAAAATCCCAATATAAGTGAACCACTCAGTCTCGCACCATACCTCAGGTCCAACTAGATGTAATTTGGATCCTTGTTGTGATCATTGAACTGAGGGTCACTTCTGGATATGCCCACAGAGTGAATTATATTAGTTTATGAGGGAGCTAGATTGAGTAAGCTGAGATAATTGTAGTGGTATACACTGTTTATGAGAGAGACTTGCAATAAGCTGACTTAGACTAGAGCTGAGGTTAGAAATAGCTTATACGTAGTACTTAGCTTGTGAGATGGATTAGTGCAAATGAAGTAAAGCCAGACAGGAGTGCAAATAGTAGCGTATTACTGAAATACGAAGGCAAATTAAGTTGCAAGGCAAGCACTGTTCAGATATCCAGCATACAGTATATAATGACAAACATCACGTTCATGTAGAAGATTGCAATCTGAATACACAAAGTTAGACCTGCGCTCGCAAAATTATAGTATTAAAAGCTTACAGATACAGGTGTTTTTCTCCAAAGACACCTTAAATAACCTACAAAAACTATTAGAATGATCAGTACCAAACCAGGTGCCTAATCAATACTAAAATCGGTGGCGCTGAAAAAGACAGCTAAACTATGAAATAGATGACTAAATATATGAATAGTAAATAATCTTAAAAGTTTTTTAAATAAGTAAAAAGTATAACTGCAAGAAGATTGTATTAGAATATTCTTATATCAATAATAACCTCAGATAGTGTATATATACAGTATATATAAATCAATATTACAATTAATTCACTACAATACACATTTAATTATGCAAACAATTCATAAACTGATTACAAATAATTCATAAACAGATTAAAACAATTCATAGACAAAATCAAAACACTTTAAAATTCCCAGGAAAAAAAAATCATATAAACCACACAATATTAGTATAAAAATGAGAATGGTTTATCCTTGAGACATAGCACACATATAGTGTAGTAAACCAATAGACTCAGTCTCTGGATGAATTTTCAATCAATTTGGTAGAGATGAGACCCAGTATATTAGAGTCACTTGTTAGATGTGCTCCAGCATTACAATACAAATCCTATGCAGGAGAAAGACAAGACAAGAGAAACTTGTCACAAGCAAGTAAATAATTCCAAATGAAGTGATAAATGTCTTACTTACACCGGAAGGTCTCAGACGGCCCCCACAGTGTGGTCCCAGTGGCTGTTCTTTTGTTGCTTACAGCAGAACACTCCATCTTTTTCGCACAAGCACCTGTGCAGTTTGTTTAGAGAACTCTTGACAGTTTCGGCAATACCGCCGTTTGGCGTTTAGATTCAGTCAGTGTGTCAGTTGTAGCAAGTACGGATCCTCAGATGGATCAAAAAAAGAATGCGTTTTGGCTAATACACCTTACCTTTCTCAAGCTCTCCTTGCATTACTAACCTGGTGCCTTTTATAGGGGTTGTTATTAATTACTTAGGCTGCCAAATGTGCTTATTTACAACAGCCCTTTCTTTCATGTAATTGGCAAGAGTCCATGAGCTAGTGACATGGGATATACAATCCTACCAGGAGGGGCAAAGTTTCCCAAACCTCAAAATGCCTATAAATACACCCCTCACCACACCTACAATTCAGTTTTACAAACTTTGCCTCCTATGGAGGTGGTGAAGTGAGTTTGTGCTAAGATTTCTACGTTGATATGCGCTTCTCAGCATTGTTGAAGCCCGATTCCTCTCAGAGTACAGCGAATGTCAGAGGGACGTGAAGGGGGAGTATCACTTATTTGAATACGATGATTTCCCTAACGGGGGTCTATTTCATAGGTTCTCTGTTATCGGTCGTAGAGATTCATCTCCTACCTCCCTTTTCAGATCGACAATATACTCTCAATTTACCATCACCTCTACTAATAATTGTTTTAGTACTGGTTTGGCTTTCTGCTATATGTGGATGGGTTTCTTTTGGTAAGTATGTTTTCATTACTTAAGACACTCTCATCTATGGTTTGGCACTTTATGCATTTATATAAAGTTCTAAAAATATGTATTGTTCTTATATTTGCCATGAGTCAGGTTCATGTATTTCCTTCTGCAGACTGTCAGTTTCATATTTGGGAATGTAAACATTTTTAAGAAATGTATTTCTTACCTGGGGTTTAGTCTTTTTACAATTGACTACTTCTTGTAATTGCGGGTATTAGGCCCGCGGGTGCGTCAAATGCTAAACTTTATTGCGTCATTCTTGGCGTTAAATTTTTTTTTGGCGCGAAAAAGTACGTTTATGACGCAACTTCGTCATTTCCGGCGTCATACATGACGCCGAGACCTTTCACGCGGCGGCGTCATTAGTGACGCAAGTGTGTCATTTTTGGCGCCAAAAAAGACTTTACGTTACGTTGTGTGTCATTCTTGGCGCCAAATTTTTTTCATTATTTCAATACCCCTTGTTTGTTTGCCTCTTGCTTTTTGCTTTCAGAGGCCTATGCTATTGCATTTTTTCCCATTCCTGAAACGGTCATATAAGGAAATAGATAATTTTGCTCTATATGTTGTTTTTTCTCTTACATTGTGCAAGATGTCTGATCCTGCCTCAGAAGTTTCTGCTGGAACATTGCTGTCTGACATCGGTTCTACCAAAGCTAAGTGCATTTGTTGTAAAGTTGTAGAAATTATTCCACCGAATGTCATTTGTAATAGTTGTCATGCAGATAGTGTTTCCATCAGTAATAGTACATTGCCAGTTGCAGTTCCTTCAACTTCTAATGTGCATGATATACCTGTAAATTTTAAAGAATTTGTTTCTGATTCTATTATGAAGGCTCTGTCTGCATTTCCACCTTCTAATAAACGTAAAAGGTCTTTTAAAACTTCTCATTTAGCTGATGAAATTTCAAATGACCAACAACATAATAATTCATCCTCTTCTGATGAGGATCTATCTGAAACAGAAGATCCTTCCTCAGACATTGACACTGACAAATCTACTTATTCATTTAAAATAGAGAGCACAAAAAGAGAGAGCGTCTAATGGTGTAATATCGTCAGGGACCAAATAGATACAGGGAGTGCAGAATTATTAGGCAAGTTGTATTTTTGAGGATTAGTTTTATTATTGAACAACAACCATGTTCTCAATGAACCCAAAAAACTCATTAATATCAAAGCTGAATAGTTTTGAAAGTAGTTTTTAGTTTGTTTTTAGTTATAGCTATTTTAGGGGGATATCTGTGTGTGCAGGTGACTATTACTGTGCATAATTATTAGGCAACTTAACAAAAAACAAATATATACCCATTTCAATTATTTATTTTTACCAGTGAAACCAATATAACATCTCAACATTCACAAATATACATTTCTGACATTCAAAAACAAAACAAAAACAAATCAGTGACCAATATAGCCACCTTTCTTTGCAAGGACACTCAAAAGCCTGCCATCCATGGATTCTGTCAGTGTTTTGATCTGTTCACCATCAACATTGCGTGCAGCAGCAACCACAGCCTCCCAGACACTGTTCAGAGAGGTGTACTGTTTTCCCTCCTTGTAAATCTCACATTTGATGATGGACCACAGGTTCTCAATGGGGTTCAGATCAGGTGAACAAGGAGGCCATGTCATTAGATTTTCTTCTTTTATACCCTTTCTTGCCAGCCACGCTGTGGAGTATTTGGACGCGTGTGATGGAGCATTGTCCTGCATGAAAATCATGTTTTTCTTGAAGGATGCAGACTTCTTCCTGTACCACTGCTTGAAGAAGGTGTCTTCCAGAAACTGGGAGTTGAGCTTGACTCCATCCTCAACCCGAAAAGGCCCCACAAGCTCATCTTTGATGATACCAGCCCAAACCAGTACTCCACCTCCACCTTGCTGGCGTCTGAGTCGGACTGGAGCTCTCTGCCCTTTACCAATCCAGCCACGGGCCCATCCATCTGGCCCATCAAGACTCACTCTCATTTCATCAGTCCATAAAACCTTAGAAAAATCAGTCTTGAGATATTTCTTGGCCCAGTCTTGACGTTTCAGCTTGTGAGTCTTGTTCGGTGGTGGTCGTCTTTCAGCCTTTCTTACCTTGGCCATGTCTCTGAGTATTGCACACCTTGTGCTTTTGGGCACTCCAGTGATGTTGCAGCTCTGAAATATGGCCAAACTGGTGGCAAGTGGCATCTTGGCAGCTGCACGCTTGACTTTTCTCAGTTCATGGGCAGTTATTTTTTTTTTTTTTTATTTTTTTTTAGGATAATATAATGTCAAGCTCCCTGTCTGGTAAATATGTTTATGTTGAAACATTGGAACACCTCCATAAAATTAGCTAGCAGCCGAGTTAAAATAGCATGCGTAGGTGACACACATTAGCGATCAGACCTGCTGATCCAGACGGGTCATATGAACGCATTCTTATTGTGTTATGAAGGGTTAGGTTCTAGGTGAGCATTCAATAGCTGTGATACAGGTGCGGTATGGACGAGATAAACCGCCTTGTTAGTTTCCCTGGAGTAGGGAATACATTATTGTAGGGGGGGGGGAGGAGGTGGTATTTTTCATGCTTTCAGGAATATCTCACCGTTTAGGAGCATTAAAACGAAATAAAATGCACTTAGAACTATCTTTACTATATAAAACATGAACAGGGAGAGATTAAACACGCAATAGTGAGCTATGCAAATACAATGTAAGGAGATATGCTACATTATATATGCTAGTAATGAAATAGTTATACCTGAAACTATGTAGCGGGGCATATTAAGGAATGTGATGTAAAAGGGGGAGTTAAATCTAAATGAGCGGAATCAGGGACTAGGGTTCTCATTCTATCTGACGTTAGCGAGTAGGACCAGCCAAAAGTATATACAGTGTTAGGCCAGGTTTGATACATACTCCATTATCTACGGGAAATACTGTCTCTAGAGAAGCAGGTGCGAGTCAACAGTTACATTGCAGTCATGTATGCCAAGTTAGAGATAGACTTCTCAGTTGCTGCATATTATTTTAAGTGTAAGATTAGGGACTCATAGGAAAAGGTATACAGGATTGCTCGTATTACATAAAATATTAGCTTCAATGAGTCCAACATGCAGTAATAGGCTAAGTAACAGAGACACAGGGGGTAGTGAGGTAATGTTTAACATCTCAATAAGATGGCTATATTTAAGTTATAGAACATATTACGCTAGAAATTGTTAGGAAGTTTAAGCTGCCCAACCATCCTATACATATATGTTATTTTTATGGTCTTGAAGATCCTGTTAAGCTCTAGTAAGAGATGCCTATCTCTTGATATAATTAGGGAGCTGCAAGTTTTGATTGTAGTGTCTTCCTCGCTCACCAATAAAGCTATGTATGAGTGTCTAAAGCAATTGAATCCTCTACTAACAATGCCTACCTGATTATAAAAAGATAGAAGTAACTCCAGTATTTCAGGCATGATGATCATTTAGGCATTCTAATTTGAACAGAGAGTAAGATTTAGGTTTTTCCACACACTTAGAAATCTTGCTGTCAAGACACGGGCCCTATGTCCTAACAACAAGCAAACACTCAACTTTCTCTCAATTATCTATATAACATTTTACAATGCCTATTGTATTAAGTGAGGAATCTGAGTTAAGATAACCTAAGCTGGAAAACAGTCTAATAAGGCATACTAATGGGCTGTAGGTAAATATATATGCAGGCATCAGAACATGTAAAACATATCATGAACATACATGTGTAGGAGATAATTGAATACAAAGCTTAGCAAGCATTTAAGCAGAACAAAACATATAGTGACCAATATCATTGTTATCAAACAGCAATGATTCCCTTATAAGTCTAGATATCAAGGATAAAACTGTGTAAAATACATTTGTGACAGTGTATATACAATATAGTATGCATTATAACAGCCTTTAAGAGTTATTAGTATTATAGAAGATCTTAGAGTTACCTGTTGAGAAGTATTTGGCTAGGACATAACTGGTGTGCAATAAAATACATGCTGCTTAAGAGGATCTATATATACATATTTAGCCCAGTTTAAGCAGGTCTAGGGTCAGCTTGAAGCAGACCTGAACAAGTAAAAAAGAGCCAGCTACAGAATCACGGACACCAGCTTCCTATACTAAACTGAAACCAATCCTTGACTCCCCTCTAGTGGAGACAAATGGTATAAACATCATGTCTTTGAATATTTAATTATCTATCTACAGACTGCCGTTTAAAATATTTGGCCAAATACCTCGTGTACCATTTAGGCAGTGTCATATTCTAGTTAGATAAGCATCATTGAGCTAGTTGATGCGATCATATGCAGCCAAGTAAGCTGTTACAGCCTCTTAATTATAAATAATAGCAATACCCATTAGGCAAGAAGGATTATAAGATAAAACATGTTTCACATAAGTCTGTTTTTGAGTCCGTTGCAAATGTGTCATTAATTAAAGAAGTAACTATGCCTAACCGACTCCTCTGCGCTCTAGAAGACTTTCTTCCAGGCTATGCCCCTGAGCGATTTGCATGTAGAGAATCTTCAACTTGTGCCTGTTTTTGTTATTCTCTAGCTGGAATTTAGTAGCTGCAATCTGACAGCTTGCCTTGTAGAATGTCCCTTGTCTAGGCACAGACGAAGCCAGGAGCTGACAGTCATTCAGCGGATGCTGAGGTTTTAGCTGGGATGTTCCACTCAACTCAGAAAGCATAGTCTCTGGTGTATTAGCCGCATGTTCTCCGCTGCCCAGAGCCTGTTCCCATGTGTCATGCCTGCAGAGTAGTACCTTTGTTAATGGAGGACATGTCCTCATTGCGTGTATTGCGGCCCTCTTGTGTCCCACTGTAAGGAAACGGTCCGCTGCATCCAACATCCAGGGGTAAGTGCCTGCAATGCCAAGGATATCTGAGTGGTCCGTGAGAGTTGTTTTACTAGCAGTGACCATTTGTTGCGTACACGGTGCCGTTGTTTCTGGGGGTGCAGTGTTAAGAATATTTAGAGAAGCGTGCTCTAGAGATTGCGCAGTAGTATGCAGGGGAGCTACCGCAAATGAATGTTCAAACACTGTTCGGCAGCTATCAAGAAAGCTGTATATCTCATCCATAATGCGATCCGGCATCTCTAAAGTTGTGCAGAGTAGTTAGTTTAAGGATAGGGCAACAGGTTTTAGGCAATCCCAGTCCTCACTCCAAACTCTGCAGAGGCCGCAAGATGGCTGCTCCTGGAATGTGTTTGCAGCGGCAAGTACCTTAAGGTCGTGAGGCCTCAGCAAGCATGTAGCCTTCTAGAAAATTAGTTGTGGAAGACCCCTAGATTTTCTGGTTCATATAAATGTTGAGATTTCTAAGCTGAGACGGTCGCTAATTTTGCAAATAGTTATATTATAGACAGAGCTGTGAAGATGCACGACTGCTCAGCTTCAGAGTTGGCTCCTCCCCCCCATGGGCAGTTATTTTGCGCCTTGGTTTTTCCACACGCTTCTTGCAACCCTGTTGACTATTTTGAATGAAACGCTTGATTGTTCGATGATCACGCTTCAGAAGCTTTGCAATTTTAAGAGTGCTGCATCCCTCTGCAAGATATCTCACTATTTTTGACTTTTATGAGCCTGTCAAGTCCTTCTTTTGACCCATTTTGCCAAAGGAAAGGAAGTTGCCTAATAATTATGCACACCTGATATAGGGTGTTGATGTCATTAGACCACACCCCTTCTCATTAGAGATGCACATCACCTAATATGCTTAATTGGTAGTAGGCTTTCGAGCCTATACAGCTTGGAGTAAGACAACATGCATAAAGAGGATGATGTGGTCAAAATATTCATTTGCCTAATAATTCTGCACTCCCTGTACAATCAAAAACAGTATCAGCCAAATGGATACTCACAAAGAGATTGGCACTCATAAGTAGTGCATACAGGCGGGCTGACCTTTGTACAGCAGTCAGTACGCTGAATGTATGGAAATCAGAGATCTGTTATGATGGAAAAAAACACAAAAAAACCAATGGTGCAATATCGTCTGAACCCAGATGGACACGAAGAAGACACAGTATCAGCAAGATGTATACTCACAATGGAGTTGGCACTCACAAGTAGTGCATTCAGGCAGGCTGACCTTAATACAGCAGTCAGTACGCTGATTGTTTGTAGCCGTTATCGGCTCAGGCTTGTCCTCTGCACACAGCGTGTGCACTGAATCATCGGCTGTGGCTCAGTTGTTCTCTGGTGAGAGGAAATCCTCTAGGTGTGACGTGAACAAACCAAAATAATGCACCTGGAGCTGAATGAAAGCTCAGAGCGTACACAGTGCATAGAAGTTGTAAATCCAATATGTTGGTGACAGGATAAAAACGTGTAATTAAAAAATATATTTAAAATCACAAGTCTTGAAAAAGGAAGTCAGCGGACAAAATGCTAGGTAGGAATAATTAAAAGGGAATTTATTTGGAGCTAAATACAACGCGTTTCTCGGCCGATAATGCTCCCTGGCCGTTTCATCAGGTAAGTATAAAGGTATAGCGGGAAAACAACATTTAAAAATACATAGGAAGGTCATGATTGGTTGGGACATCCACCAATAAATAACCAGGCATTTTGTTACATTTTAGAAACAATATTACGCTGACATCCTCATAAAATGCTTTTGTTACATGCAATAACAAGACTAATAGTTTATTTGCAAATTAGAAACTGTTCCACTGTGTGTCAATGGAAACAATATTAAAAAATATTATATTATAAAAAACTCTGGGAAACCCTTTAGGGTAAAGTGTACAAAATACTCAGCAGCTTTTAAAATAATGTCATAAAAAAGATGACAAAAAAGGATGAAAAGACTAAAAAAACTTGAAAAGGCTATGAGGACTCTACTGGTGAAAAACGAGTTTAAACATTCTACAATGTACAATGTAATCGGCTCGTTAATTTGTCGGATCTGAAGTGTCTGTACTCAACAGATATCTGCAACTATATTATGAGTGCCAATGCACCTAAGGGTGAACTAAGTATAGACAGTATATATTAACACTCAATAATTGAGTTAGGGATATATACAAATTTAGTATAATTTGATGTGGTTAATGTAGCTACAATGTATGACTTATGATATAACTAATAATGTATATTTTAATGTTAACATAACAGCATATATTGCGTGTATTCTAATGTTAACCTGACAACACTGGTGTACTACTTCCAATATCGACAAGGCATTGCTAGTGAACCACTCCTAATCTTGGATTTACTAAAGTGTGCAGTATGCTCTACGTATTGATTGTTTAAATCTGGTGTATGTACTCAACAAATATTCTTGTGAGTACCATTATGTTTGTCAATAAACTGCTTATGAATTTGGTATATTAGAACTCCTAGATTGGTATATTTGATATATTAGAACTCCTAGATTGGATTAGGAATATATATTGTGATAAAACAAACTGTATTGAATCACAATATATTTTTGTAAAAAAGAATGAGCATATGATGTATATAAATGGAAAATAACTAGGTGTGACAATGAAAAACCTACCGGTGTATCACTGAACCAATATATGAATATGGTGTAATAGATGAAATTGGTAAAACTAAAATGTAGTAGAATAACAAATATGTTTGGTACATGACATTATGAGTAGGGCACTTTTGATATTATGTTCCTTAGTTAAACGCTGCCAAATCCAAGTTTGAATTCAAACCTGATGGCCATAGGGTATTCAACTTGTGAATCCAGCAGCTTACAATTTATTAGGGAAACCGGCCACTATGGCTTTACAATGAGATTCAGACACCACCAAATCTATGAAAAGCTTATTTCATTCTTTAGAAGAATACATTTTGAAAGAACATAGGCATTGGTGGGATCTCACCACTTTAGAAAAATATATCGAACTCAAGCAAATCCCTAGAGGATTACGCATTTTAAAACATTGCTCTTTCAAAGATAATCCAGCACTTTTGGATAAATGGTATAAAATACTCAGTGATTGCTCTTTGGAACTAATGAAGGCTTTGATAGAACACAGACGTATCTTAGCAGATCAGTGTAGTGAAAACATAGAAAAAATACAAACAGAACTAGAAAAATGTATTGAGAGTTCTGATTATGATCGTTTTTTGAAAAGCATGTACGAAAGAACTGACAAGTTCCAAGAGGAACTTGTTCAGTCTAAAAATAAAAAATTAGAAAGGGACAATGAGGATTATATTAATGACAGAATATATAGCTACAATCGTACACAACCATCTAATTTTAGAAATTCAGAATTTTGAGAGTCAAAGAAATACAGATCAAAGATCACATGAGACAGATCAACATATTACGACCAATGCCCCATACAGACAAGACAGATCTGAATCAGGTGGCAATTGGACTACTGTACACCACAGAAACAATAATAGGAATCACAAGAACAATTACAAACAAAATAGTCATTATCAGATCAAACCAACAAATCCAATATAGAAAACCCAATACATACATACACCGAGATAGGGAACAGCACAATCAACAAAACTATAACAGATACAATTACAACCAATATGACACATGGCATAGACAACAATCTCCCCACCAATCTTATTACCCACCAAAATATCAATATGATAATCGTAGAGTCTATAATGATAACTCCTATTATGAAAATAGAAGACAACCCAGAGAGAATAGGAGATTTGATAATCATCAGAACTATGATTCACCCATTCAATCTAATCAGTATACTTATAAAGATAACTATTCTAAGACAAACTATAATCAAAATCAGAATCAATACTCCCATTCGAATCGTTTTCAACCTCTGTCTTCTGTAACAGAAGACAATGTTTTTACAGAACGTATACCTAGAAGCAACACCACCTCTGCTTCCTCTCCTTTTTTAGATCATGCCCCCCACCATCGCAGAGCAATAATAGAGGAACCAAACTCCAGAAAAAGACCTCTTCATTTAGACCAAGAGGCACAAGAGGTAGAGGCATTGCCGCCAAGAAAGAAAAATATAATAAATTAGACAAGGGCATTTTTAACTTATCATCACACATTTTATCCATAGAAGAGAAAAGAATCCTCCACAAGGGTCTCTCTTTTTGTCCACCCAATCCCCACAATATCTTCAATCTTTTTGTAGACTTAAATCGATTTACTAGAAAATTGTCATTGCAAAAATATTTTGCCCAAAAAAAGCTTAAAAAACATAATCTTTTGGAGGACGATACTATCTGCATTCTTACTGACAATATGAATATAGGAGAAAGGGGTATTTCTACCCAAGGTTCTATTAATTCTCTTACTGATCAACTTTTTGAAAGTGTCATTCATACTGACGTAAAAATGAAATAATCATTCTCTCCTCCATTGGGATGTAGCCAATATGTAGAAATCTATCAAAATTTGGTAATTGATGATCTCGAAAAAATTTCTTCTAAATTTTCTAAGAAGAATTTTTACAAACTACAAGGTGAAAGGAAGGCAGTCTCCTCCCTTGCCGGCAACCCCAATATCATCATACGGGATGCTGACAAGGGAGGAGGAATAGTAATACAAGATCTTTGTGACTATTTATCAGAGGCCAAAAGGATCCTCAATGATAGCAACTATTATAGAATTTTAAAAACAGACCCCACATCCATCTTTCTAAAAGAATACCAGATATTGATTGAAAGAGGTTCCAATCTTAATATTCTAAACAAAGATGAGAGGAATTTTCTCAAAGTTAGTAACCCAAGTGTGGCACATTATTACCATTTGCCAAAAATCCATAAGGATCTTAAACATCCTCCCGGTCGACCAATCATCGCCGGGATAGATAACTTAACATACAATCTATCTTATTACATCAACCTTTTTTTTACAGAAACATGTAGTTGGCCTTAGATCCTACATTAAAGACAGTACGGATTTACTTAATAAATTAAGGAATATAAAAACAATGGTGATCTAGAATGGATTACCTGTGACGTTAGTTCTCTCTACTCTAACATTTCTCATGAGTTAGGTTTACAGACAATTTTGATTAAATTAAACGAAGATTACTACATGCCCCTCTTTCAAAAAGAGTATATTGTAGAATGCATTAAATTTATTTTACAACACAATTATTTTTTGTTTCAGGATTTATTTTATTTGCAAATCAAAGGTACGGCCATGGGCACCAGATTCACCCCTAGCTTTGCCAATATCTTTATGGGCATTTTCGAGGATATTTATATCTACAATTCCCCTGCCGGGGCGAGTCTGGTGTTCTATGGCCGCTACATTGATGACTTGATTCTTTTATGGAGAGGTGACCTTTCCTCAGCAACGGTATTTGCTGCTTCTCTCAACAAAAATGACTTTGGCTTGTCTTTCACTGCTGATATTAACAAGCAAACAATAGATTTTCTAGATCTCACATTAAGTTGGGATCAGTCAGGAAATCTCTGTTCAAAAACATTTTTTAAGAAAGTAGACAGCAATAGCTATCTAAACTTTAAAAGCAATCATCATATTAGCTGGCTATCTAACATCCCTTTTAGCCAATTCAAGAGAATTAGACGTAATTGTTCATCATTAGAATTTTTTGACTCACAGAGCAAAATTATCTATCAAAGATTCCTTGACAAAGGATATCCTAATGATCTTCTGATTTCATGTAGAGATAAGGCCAGACTTTTAGACAGAGACACTTTACTCAACAAAAATAAGACCATCAAAGAAAAAGAGAAGGATAACTTTTCAACAAGTCCATTGTTTATTACTCAATATAATAATTATAAACAGATTAGACAGATTTTAAACAAACATTGGCCAATAATACTCAAAGACCCCATCTTAAAAAATCTAGTAGATGGCTATCCCAGAATTGTGTACACCAGGGCTCCAACTCTGAGGAGCAAGCTAGCTCCCAGTAAAAAAGTTAAACATATATTTTCCAATAAAAAATCTACCAGTAATACGAATTTTCTAAGCCACATAGGAGTCTACAAATGTGGAAAAAGAGGTTGTAATACGTGCAAATATATACCATCTGGTATGAAGAATTTTTCCTCTAAGACTACTGGGGAAAGTTTTCCTATAAAGAAATTTTTAAATTGTAATTCTATCTTCATAATCTATGTTCTTGAATGTATTTGTGGGGCCCAATATGTGGGTCGCACCTCAAGAAAAGCCAGAACACGGTGGGGAGAGCATCTACGTAATTATAAAAATTGTAAAAAGAAAAAGGTAAAACACAGTATACCAGAACATTGCCTTAATAAGCATCAGGGCAATTCTGAAATATACAAATTTTATCCCATAGATTACATACCTCCCTCAACAGATTACAATAGAATTATTAAATTAAGACAACGTGAAACCTTCTGGATTCACAAGTTGAATACCCTATGGCCATCAGGTTTGAATTCAAACTTGGATTTGGCAGCGTTTAACTAAGGAACATAATATCAAAAGTGCCCTACTCATAATGTCAT
Source organism: Bombina bombina (assembly GCF_027579735.1). Taxonomy (NCBI): domain Eukaryota; kingdom Metazoa; phylum Chordata; class Amphibia; order Anura; family Bombinatoridae; genus Bombina; species Bombina bombina. The sequence continues at coordinate 85,242,101 of NC_069506.1, read as the reverse complement.
GTACGAAACATATTTGTTATTCTACTACATTTTAGTTTTACCAATTTCATCTATCACACCATATTCATATATTGGTTCAGTGATACACTGGTAGGTTTTTCATTGTCACACCTAGTTATTTTCCATTTATATACATCATATGCTCATTCTTTTTTACAAAAATATATTGTGATTCAATACAGTTTTTTTTATCACAATATATATTCCTAATCCAATCTAGGAGTTCTAATATATCAAATATACCAATCTAGGAGTTCTAATATATCAAATATACCAATCTAGGAGTTCTAATATACCAAATTCATAAGCAGTTTATTGACAAACATAATGGTACTCACAAGAATATTTGTTGAGTACATACACCAGATTTAAACAATCAATACGTAGCGCATACTGCACACTTTAGTAAATCCAAGATTAGGAGTGGTTCACTAGCAATGCCTTGTCGATATTGGAAGTAGTACACCAGTGTTGTCAGGTTAATATTAGAATACACGCAATATATGCTGTTATGTTAACATTAAAATATACATTGTTAGTTATATCATAAGTCATACATTGTAGCTACATTAACCACATCAAATTATACTAAATTTGTATATATCCCTAACTCAATTATTGAGTGTTAATATATACTGTCTATACTTAGTTCACCCTTAGGTGCATTGGCACTCATAATATAGTTGCAGATATCTGTTGAGTACATCAGACACTTCAGATCCGACAAATTAACGAGCCGATTACATTGTACATTGTAGAATGTTTAAACTCGTTTTTCACCATTAGAGTCCTCATAGCCTTTTCAAGTTTTTTTAGTCTTTTCATCCTTTTTTGTCATCTTTTTTATGACATTATTTTAAAAGCTGCTGAGTATTTTGTACACTTTACCCGAAAGGGTTTCCCAGAGTTTTTTATAATATAATATTTTTTAATATTGTTTCCATTGACACACAGTGGAACAGTTTCTAATTTGCAAATAAACTATTAGTCTTGTTATTGCATGTAACAAAAGCATTTTATGAGGATGTCAGCGTAATATTGTTTCTAAAATGTAACAAAATGCCTGGTTATTTATTGGTGGATGTCCCAACCAATCATGACCTTCCTATTTATTTTTAAATGTTGTTTTCCCGCTATGCCTTTATACTTACCTGATGAAACGGCCAGGGAGCATTATTGGCCGAGAAACGCGTTGTATTTAGCTCCAAATAAATTCCCTTTTAATTATTCCTACCTAGCATTTTGTCCGCTGACTTCCTTTTTCAAGACTTGTGATTTTAAATATATTTTTTAATTACACGTTTTTATCCTGTCACCAACATATTGGATTTACAACTTCTATGCACTGTGTACGCTCTGAGCTTTCATTCAGCTCCAGGTGCATTATTTTGGTTTGTTCACGTCACACCTAGAGGATTTCTTCTCACCAGAGAACAACTGAGCCACAGCCGATGATTCAGTGCACACGCTGTGTGCAGAGGACAAGCCTGAGCCGATAACAAACAATCAGCGTACTGACTGCTGTATTAAGGTCAGCCTGCCTGAATGCACTACTTGTGAGTGCCAACTCCATTGTGAGTATACATCTTGCTGATACTGTGTCTTCTTCGTGTCCATCTGGGTTCAGACGATATTGCACCATTGGTTTTTTTTGTGTTTTTTTTTCTATCATAACAGATCTCCGATAAGATTTCCATACATTCAGCGTACTGACTGCTGTACAAAGGTCAGCCCGCCTGTATGCACTACTTGTGAGTGCCAATCTCTTTGTGAGTATCCATTTGGCTGATACTGTTTTTGATTGTATCTATTTGGTCCCTGACGATATTACACCATTAGGCGCTCTCTCTTTTTGTGCTCTGAATTTTACAGATTACCCGACTTACCACCGGTTTGGAGTGGAGCAGCCTTCTAGAACTACAGATTCTGACAGCGTCTATTTCACTTATTGCCTTTATATTCTGGACTTTACAGTGAATATAAATTCTTTTGTATTTTTATTTTGAATACATAATACATTGTGTTTTTTAACATATTATTATCATTTCACCCTTTTTTTTTCATTTTTTGCACACCTAACTGGAGTTTTTTTGTGAGTGCACTATATATCTTTGTGAATATCTTATTTATCGATTTAGATATATTAGGCTTTTTTCAGATTTTTTTGAGTTTTATAAAAGCACTGTTTGGCAAGGCTACATCCCATTTTACACAAAAGTGTTATCACATTGGTTTATTTTATTTTTCTGTCACAATATGAATATTATATGATTACTAGTAGATCCACTACTTCTATCCATTTCACATATACACAAGTATATAAAATACGCACTATTTGTGTTCCATAATTTTGCGCACCCTATTGTATGATTTAATATCATACTTTTCTTTTTTTTCATTTAAAATAGAGTATATGCGTTCTTTATTAAAAGAAGTGTTAATTATTTTGGATATTGAGGTAACCAGTCCTATTGACATTCAGTCTAATAAACGTTTAAATGCTGTTTTTAAACCTCCTGTGGTTTCCCCAGGGGTTTTTCCCATTCCAGAGGCTATTTCTGATATGATTTGTAGGGAATGGAATAAGCCAGGTACTTCTTTTATTCCTTCTTCAAGGTTTAAAAAATTGTATCCTTTACCAGCAAAATCTATAGAGTTTTGGGAAAAAATCCCCAAAGTTGATGGGGCTATTTCTACTCTTGCTAAATGTACCACTATTCCTATGGAAGATAGCACTTCCTTTAAGGATCCTTTAGATAGGAAGCTTGAATCTTATCTAAGGAAGGCCTATTTATATTCAGGTCATCTTCTCAGACCTGCTATTTCTTTGGCTGATGTTGAGGCTGCATCAACTTTCTGGTTGGAAAATTTAGCGCATCACGAATTGGATTCTTACATATCTAGCGTTGTTCGCTTACTGCAACATGCTAATCATTTTATTTGTGATGCCATTTTTGATATTATCAAAATTGATGTTAGATCCATGTCTTTAGCTGTTTTAGCTAGAAGAGCTTTGTGGCTTAAATCTTGGAATGTTGATATGACCTCTAAATCTAGATTACTATCTCTTTCTTTCCAAGGTAATAATTTATTTGGTTCTCAGTTGGATTCTATTATTTCAACTATCACTGGGGGAAAAGGAGTTTTTTTGCCTCAGGATAGAAAACCTAAGGGCAAATCTAAGGCTTCTAACCGTTTTCGTTCCTTTCGTCAGAATAAAGAACAAAAACTCAATCCTTCCCCCAAGGAATCTGCTTCCAATTTGAAGCCTTCCTCAAATTGGAATAAATCCAAGCCATTTAGGAAACCAAAGTCAGCCCCTAAATTCGCATGAAGGTGCGGCCCTCATGCCAGCTCAGCTGGTAGGGGGCAGATTAAGGTTTTTCAAGGATTTTTGGATAAAATCTGTCCAAAATCTTTGGAATCATAGCATTGTCTCTCAAGGGTATCGAATAGGATTCAAAGTAAAACCTCCTGTGAGAAGATTTTTTCTCTCACGCATGCCTGTAAATCCAGTAAAAGCTCAGGCTTTTCTGACGTGTGTTTCAGATCTGGAGTCTTCAGGGGTAATCATGCCAGTTCCTCCTCAGGAACAAGGTTTGGGGTTTTATTCAAACCTATTCATTGTACCGAAGAAAGAAAATTTATTCAGACCAGTTCTGGATCTAAAAATTTTGAATCGTTATGTAAGAGTACCAACTTTCAAGATGGTGACTATAAGGACTATTCTGCCTTTTGTTCAGCGAGGACATTATATGTCCACAATAGACTTGCAGGATGCATTCCTTCATATTCCGATTCATCCAGAACACTTTAAGTTTCTGAGATTCTCTTTTCTAGACAAGCATTACCAATTTGTTGCTCTTCCATTTGGCCTAGCAACAGCTCCAAGAATCTTTTCAAAGGTTCTGGGTGCCCTACTCTCTGTAATCAGGGAACAGAGTATTGCGGTGTTTACTTATTTGGACGATATCTTGGTACTAGCTCAGTCTTTACATACTGCAGAATCTCACACGAATCAACTAGTGTTGTTTCTTCGGAAACATGGTTGGAGGATCAATTTACCAAAAAGTTTCTTGATTCCTCAGACAAGGGTCACCTTTTTAGGCTTCCAGATAGATTCAGTGTCCATGACTCTGTCTCTAACAGACAAGAGACGTTTAAAATTGGTCGCAGCATGCTGGCTCCTTCAGTCTCAGTCATTCCCTTCAGTGGCTATGTGCATGAAAGTTTTAGGTCTCATGACTGAAGCATCGGACGCAATCCCCTTTGCTCATTTTCACATGAGACCTCTACAGCTTTGTATGCTGAATCAATGGTGCAGGGATTATACAATGATATCACAATTAATATCCTTGAATCCCAATTTATGACACTCTCTGACATGGTGGATAGATCACCATCGTTTGGTTCAAGGGGCTTCTTTTGTTCGCCCAACCTGGACTGGGATCACAACAGATGCAAGTCTTTCAGGTTGGGGAGCTGTTTGGGGATCTCTGACAGCACAAGGGGTTTGGAAATCTCAAGAGGCGAGATTACCAATAAATATTTTAGAACTCCGTGCAATTCTCAGGGCTCTTCAGTTCTGGCCTCTGCTAAAGAGAGGAACCGTTAATTTATTTTCAGACACACAATATCACAACTGTGGCTTATGTCAATCATCAGGGTGGGACTCACAGTCCCCAAGCTATGAAAGAAGTATCTTGAATACTTGCCTGGGCGGAATCCAGCTCCTGTCTAATCTCTGCGGTGCATATCCCAGGCGTAGACAGTTGGGAGGCGGATTATCTCAGCCGCCAGACTTTACATCCAGGGGAGTGGTCTCTCCATCCAGATGTGTTTTCTCAGATTGTTCAGATGTGGGGGCTTCCAGAGATAGATCTCATGGCCTCTCATCTGCTGAACAAGAAACTTCCCAGATACCTGTTCAGGTCCAGGGATGTTCAGGCGGAAGCAGTGGATGCACTGACACTTCCTTGGTGTCATCAACCTGCTTACATCTTCCCGCCTCTAGTTCTCCTTCCAAGAGTGATCTCCAAAATCATCATGGAACAGTCTTTTGTGTTGCTGGTGGCTCCAGCATGGCCACACAGGTTTTGGTATGCGGATCTGGTTTGGATGTCCAGTTGACCGCCTTGGCCACTTCCGTTACGGCCGGACCTACTATCTCAAGGTCCGTTTTTCCATCAGGATCTCAAATCATTAAATTTGAAGGTATGGCAATTGAACGCTTAGTTCTAAGTCATAGAGGTTTCTCTTACTCAGTGATTAATACTATGTTACAAGCTCGTAAATCTGTCTCTAGAAAGATTTATTATAGAGTTTGGAAGACTTACATTTCATGGTGTTCTTCTCATAAATTCTCCTGGCATTCTTTTAGAATTCCTAGAATTTTACAGTTTCTTCAGGATGGTTTGGATAAGGGTTTGTCTGCAAGTTCCTTGAAAGGACAAATCTCTGCTCTTTCTGTTTTATTTCACAGAAAGATTGCTATACTTCCTGATATTCACTGTTTTGTACAGGCTTTAGTTCATATTAAGCCTGTCATTAAATCAATTTCTCCTCTTTGGAGTCTTAATTTAGTTCTGAAGGCTTTACAGGCTCCTCCGTTTGAGCCTATGCATTCTTTGGACATTAAACTACTTTCCTGGAAAGTGTTGTTCCTTTTGGCCATTTCTTCTGCTAGAAGAGTTTCTGAGCTATCTGCTCTTTCTTGTGAGTCTCCTTTTCTGATTTTTCATTAGGATAAGGCAGTTTTGCGGACTTCTTTTCAATTTTTACCTAAGGTTGTGAATTCTAACAACATTAGTAGAGAAATTGTTGTCCCTTCCTTGTGTCCTAATCCTAAGAATTCTTTGGAGAGATCCTTGCATTCTTTGAATGTGGTAAGAGCTTTGAAATATTATGTGGAAGCTACTAAAGATTTCAGGAAGACTTCCAGTCTATTTGTTTTATTTACTGGTCCTAGGAAAGGTCAGAAGGCGTCTGCTATTTCCTTGGCTTCTTGGTTGAAATTTTTGATTCATCAAGCTTATTTGGAGTCGGGTCAGACCCCGCCTCAGAGAATTACAGCTCATTCTACTAGATCAGTCTCCACTTCGTGGGCTTTTAAGAATGAAGCTTCAGTTGATCAGATTTGCAAAGCGGCGACTTGGTCCTCTTTGCATACATTTACTAAATTCTACCATTTTGATGTATTTGCTTCTTCGGAAGCATTTTTTGGTAGAAAAGTTCTTCAGGCAGCTGTTTCAGTTTGATTCTTCTGCTTTTTGTTTTAAGTTTTTTCTTTCAAAAATGAAAATAAGCTTATTTTTTTGGGTTGTGGATTAATTTTTTCAGCGAAGTATGGCTGTTTTTATTTTTATTCCCTCCCTCTCTAGTGACTCTTGAGTGGAAGACTCCACATCTTGGGTATTGATATCCCATATGTCACTAGCTCATGGACTCTTGCCAATATTAAATAAATGAAATTATCAGGTAAGTTCTTACATAAATTATGTTTTTATTTATATAATTTATGTATCAAGCAAATTGTGTGTGTATGTATATATGTATGTATATATATGTATGTATGTATATATATATATATCTTCAATTAGTCTATATGTGAGTGAAATATTCATAGTTGTTTAAAAGGATATTATAATCAAAGTTTTTAAACTTTTTTTTAAAAATCCCTCTTAAAAGGCACTAGTTACGATATGCTTACAATCTAATATGAATATCAGATACAGAATCCTGTTATGTTACAAAAAAATACTATAAATATTTAGTAATATCTAATTCTTTAGAAATAAAAATATTTAGAAAAATGGTGACACTACATTTCAAGATTATTAGTGTATTTAAATATGCTAGCAATGATATGCTTGAAATCTAATACGAATATCGCTTACAAAGTCCTATTTCTCTTGCAAGGTTTATCCAGTCCACGGATTCATCCTTTACTTGTGGGATATTCTCCTTCCCTACAGGAAGTGGCAAAGAGAGCACACAGCAGAGCTGTCCATATAGCTCCCCCTCTAGCTCCACCCTCCAGTCATTCTCTTTGCCAGCTCTAAGCACTAGGGTCTCTCTTGGGAGGGTAAAGTGAATGTGGTGTTAGAATTGTAGTTTTTATTATCTTCAATCAAAAGTTTGTTATTTTAAATGGTACCGGTTTGTACTATTTACTCTCTAGCAGAAAAGTGATGAAGTGCTGAGAGGAAAATGATTTTAGCATGTTGTAACTAAAATCCACTGCTGTTCCCACACAGGACTGAGGAGTACCAGAAAACTTCAGTTGGGGGGAACAGTTTGCAGGGTGAACTGCAATAAGGTATGTTCAGTAATTTATTTCTAGACAGGACCGAGATAATGCTAGAAGAGACTGACAATATCCCCATGAGGGGAGGGTAAGCTATATTCACAGACTTAGTAAGGAATTGAATGCTTACATAATAGGGCTAATTATGCTGGTTGACACTTATTCAGGGCAATCGACTGCTTAGCTAAGGAAAAGATCGTTTGCAAGACACTTTGAAAGCCCTTTTGGATTATTTCTGGGGTTATTACCCACATGGCTGTTTTTTATTCACTTAGGAGTGATTTACTAGGCCTCACAGCTCCGGAGTAGAGTGGGAGGGGCCTGATTTCGCGCCTCAGATGCGCATTTAGAATTGCAGAGAAGTTCATGCTGCTTCACATGGAGGGTCCTGCTGCTGTTTGAGGGCCTTAAAGAAGCTATATTCCCCCAAATCTGATCACTAAGGGCAGGTAGGGCCACAGCAAGGCTGTGGCAAGGTGCTGTAGTGATTTTAACCGGGTGTTGGCTTTAGGCTGCTCCGGTTTGGGCATTAAGGGGTTAATCGTTTTGCAACTTGTGGTGCAATCTTATTAAGGCTTTAGGTACATACTGTGAAAATTTCAAAAGGATTGTTGCATTTTTCACTGTTTTGTAAAATTGTGTGCTCTTTTTATCTCTTAAAGGCACAGTAACGTTTTTTCAAATTGTGTTTTTTATTTGATTAAAGTGATTTCCAAGCCTGTTTGTGTATACTACTAGTCTGCTAAACATGTCTGACACTAAGGAAAATCCTTGTTCAATGTGCTTAGAAGCTATGGTGGAACCCCCTCTCAGAATGTGTCCCACTTGTACTGATATGTCTGTACACTTTAAAGATCATATTGTTGCACTTAAGAATGTGGCCCAAGATGATTCTCAGACTGAAGGTAACGAGGGTAGCCTGTCTGCCTCTCCCCAAGTGTCACAACCAGTTACGCCCGCGCAAGCGACGCCTAGTACCTCTAGTGCGTCTAACCCTTTTACATTACAAGACTTAGCGGCAGTCATGGATAATTCTCTTACAGCCTTCTTATCTAAACTGCCCGTGTTACCTGCAAAGCGTGATAGCTCCGTTTTAAGAACAGATTATGAGCATTCTGACGCTTTGGTAGCCGTATCCGATATACCCTCACAACGCTCTGAAGTGGGAGCGAGGGATTTGATGTCTGAGGGAGAAGTCTCTGATTCAGGAAGGATTCAGATACATTGGCTTTTAAATTTAAACTAGAACACCTCCGCGTTTTGCTTAGGGAGGTATTAGCTACTCTGGATGACTGCGACCCTTTGGTGATCCCAGAGAAATTGTGTAAAATGGACAAGTACCTAGAGGTCCTGTTTACACGGATGCGTTTCCGGTCCCTAAGAGGATGCGGATATTGTTACTAGGGAGTGGGATAGACCAGGTGTTCCCTTTGTTCCCCCTCCTGTTTTTAAGAAAATGTTCCCCATATCTGACCCTGTGCGGGACTCGTGGCAGACGGTCCCTAAGGTGGAGGGGGCTGTTTCTTCACTTGCTAAACGCACAACCATACCAATTGAAGACAGTTGTGCTTTCAAAGACCCTATGGATAAGAAGTTAGAGGGTTTACTTAAGAAAATTTTTGTTCAACAAGGTTTTCTTCTCCAGCCTATTGCCTGCATTATTCCTGTAACTACTGCAGCTGCTTTCTGGTTTGAGGCGCTGGAAGACTTGCTCCAGACGGAGACCTCATATGAGGACATTATGGATAGAATTAAGGCTCTAAAGCTAGCTAATTCTTTTATCACTGACGCCGCTTTCCAAATAGCTAAGTTAGCGGCAAACAATTCAGGTTTCGCCATTTTGGCGCGCAGGGCGCTATGGCTCAAGTCCTGGTCGGCCGATGTGTCATCTAAATCCAAGCTTTTGAACATCCCTTTCAAAGGAAAGACCCTCTTCGGGCCTGAATTGAAAGAGATTATTTCAGAAATCACCAGGGGAAAAGGCCATGCTCTCCCTCAGGACAAGTCCTTTAAGACAAAGAACAAAGCTAATTTTCGTTCCTTTCGTAATTTCAGGAATGGCCCCGCTTCATCCTCTCCGGCTGCAAAGCAAGAGGTTAACGCTTCACAGCCCAAGGCAACCTGGAAACCTTACCAGGGCTGGAATAAGGGGAAACAGGCCAAAAAGCCTGCAGCTGCCACCAAGACAGCATGAAGGGGTAGCCCCCGATCCGGGACCGGATCTAGTAGGGGGCAGACTCTCTCTCTTCGCTCAGGCCTGGGCAAGAGATATACACGATCCCTGGGCGTTAGATATTGTATCCCAGGGATATCTTCTAGAATTCAAGGGTTCTCCTCCAAGGGGGAGGTTCCACATTTCTCGTCTGTCTACAGATCAGACAAAGAAAGAGGAGTTTTTATGCTGTGTAGAAGATTACATACAATGGGAGTGATCCGCCCAGTTCCAATAGTGGAACAAGGGCTGGGTTTTTACTCAAACCTGTTTGTGGTTCCCAAAAAAGAGGGAACTTTCAGACCCATCCTGGATCTAAAAATTCTAATCAGATTCCTCAGAGTCCCATCATTCAAAATGGAGACCATTCGGACAATCTTACCAATGATCCAGGAAGGTCAATATATGACTACCGTGGATCTAAAGGATGCATACCTACACATTCCTATCCACAAAGATCATCACCAGTTTCTCAGGTTTGCATTTCTGGACAAGCATTACCAGTTTGTGGCTCTCCCTTTCGGTTTAGCCACTGCTCCCAGAATTTTCACAAAGGTGCTAGGGTCCCTTCTGGCGGTTCGCCTTACCTAGACAACATCTTAATTCAGGCGCCGTCTTTCCAAAGAACCAAGTCTCACACGGAGATTGTATTGGCCTTTCTGAGGTCTCACGGGTGGAAGGTGAACATCAAAAAGAGTTCTCTTTCCCATCTCACAAGGGTTCCATTCCTAGGGATTTTAATAGACTCGGTAGAAATGAAAATATTTCTGACGGAGGTCAGAAAATTAAAACTCTTAAATACTTGCCGAGTTCTTCATTCCATTCCCCGGCCATCTGTGGCTCAGTGCATGGAGACAATCAGATTAATGGTAGCGGCAATGGACATAGTCACTTTTGTTCGGATACACCTCAGACCACTGCAACTATGCATGCTCAGACAGTGGAATGGGGATTATGCAGATTTGTCTCCTCAAATTCAGTTGGACCAGGAGACCAGAGATTCTCTTCTCTGGTGGTTGTCTCAGGATCACCTGTCTCAGGGAATATGTTTCCGCAGACCAGAGTGGATCATTGTAACGACCGACGCCAGTCTGTTAGGCTGGGGTGCGGTCTGGGACTCCCTGAAAGCTCAGGGCTTATGGTCTCGGGAAGAAAAGCTTCTCCCGATAAACATTCTGGAACTGAGGGTGATATTCAACGCTCTTCAGGCATGGCCTCAACTAGCTGCGGCCAAATTTATCAGATTTCAGTCGGACAACATCACGACTGTAGCTTACGTCAATCATCAGGGGGGAACAAAGAGTTCCCTAGCGATGACTGAAGTAACTAAAATAATAAGGTGGGCGGAGGATCACTCCTGCCAGCTCTCAGCAGTTCACATCCCAGGAGTAGACAACTGGGAGGCGGATTTCCTAAGTCGTCAGACTTTTCACCCGGGGGGTGGGAACTCCACCCGGAGGTGTTTGCCCTGCTGACTCAGCTATGGGGCACTCCAGAGTTGGATCTGATGGCGTCCCGTCAGAACACCAAACTTCCTCTCTACGGGTCCAGGTCCCGGGACCCCAAGGCGGTATTGATAGATGCTCTAGCAGCGCCTTGGTGCTTCAATCTGGCTTATGTGTTTCCACCGTTTCCCCTTCTCCCTCGTCTGGTCGCCAGAATCAAGCAGGAGAAGGCTTCGGTGATTCTGATGGCGCCTGCGTGGCCACGCAGGACTTGGTATGCAGACCTAGTGGACATGTCATCTGTCCCACCATGGACACTGCCAATGAGGCAGGATCTTCTAATACAGGGTCAGTTCAAGCATCCAAATCTAGTTTCTCTATGTCTGACTGCTTGGAGATTGAACGCTTAATTCTATCAAAGCGTGGTTTCTCTGAGTCAGTTATAGATACTCTGATTCAGGCTAGAAAGCCTGTCACCAGGAAAATCTAGCATAAGATATGGCGGAAATATCTGGGTTGGTGTGAATCCAAGGGTTACTCATGGAGTAAGATTAGGATTCCCAGGGTATTGTCTTTCCTCCAAGAAGGATTGGAGAAAGGATTGTCAGCTAGTTCCTTAAAGGTACAGATATCTGCTCTGTCTATCCTTTTACACAAGCGTCTGGCAGAGGTACCAGACATTAAAGCATTTGCTCAGGCTTTAGTCAGAATCAAGCCTGTCTATAAACCTGTTGCTCCGCCATGGAGTCTAAATCTAGTACTTTCAGTTCTTCAAGGGGTTCCGTTTGAACCTTTACATTCCATAGACATTAAGTTGTTATCTTGGAAAGTTTTGTTTTTAGTTGCTATCTCTTCTGCTCGAAGAGTTTCAGAATTATCTGCCTTACAGTGTGATTCACCTTACCTGGTGTTCCACGCAGATAAGGTAGTTTTGCGTACCAAGCCTGGTTTTCTTCCCAAAGTTGTTTCTAACAAGAATATTAACCAGGAAATAGTTGCTCCTTCTCTGTGTCCTAATCCTTCTTCGAAGAAGGAACGTCTGTTACACAATCTTGATGTAGTTCGTGCTTTAAAGTTCTATTTACAAGCAACTAAGGATTTCAGACAAACATCCTCCTTGTTTATCTATTCTGGTAAGAGGAGAGGTCAGAAAGCAACTGCTACCTCTCTTTCCTTTTGGCTGAAAAGCATCATCCGTTTGGCCTATGAGACTGCTGGCCAGCAGCATCCTGAAATAATTACTGCTCATTCTACTAGAGCAGTGGCTTCCACATGGGCTTTCAAAAATGAGTCTTCTGTTGAACAGATTTGTAAGGCAGCGACTTGGTCTTCACTGCATACTTTTTCAAAATTTTACAAATTCGATACTTTTGCTTCTTCGGAGGCTATTTTTGGGAAAGAGGTTTTGCAAGCAGTGGTGCCTTCCGTTTAAGGTACCTGTCTTGTTCCCTCCCTTCATCCGTGTCCTAAAGCTTTGGTATTGGTATCCCACAAGTAAAGGATGAATCCATGGACTGGATACATCTTGCAAGAGAAAACAGAATTTATGCTTACCTGATAAATTACTTTCTCTTGTGGTGTATCCAGTCCACGGCCTGCCCTGGCATTTAAGTCAGGTAAAATTTTTTTGTTTAAACTACAGTCACCACTGCACCCTATGGTTTCTCCTTTTTCTTCCTAACCTTTGGTCGAATGACTGGGGGGTGGTGCTAGAGGGGGAGCTATATGGACAGCTCTGCTGTGTGCTCTCTTTGCCACTTCCTGTAGGGAAGGAGAATATCCCACAAGTAAAGGATGAATCCGTGGACTGAATACACCGCAAGAGAAAGTAATTTATCAGGTAAGCATAAATTCTGTTTCTGTAACAAGAATACTAAAAGTATTAAAAATAGTTGATCATATCTCATTATTATGCAATGCTAATAATTGAAAAGAATAAAAATATTAATTTTGAAAATAAAAACACTATATTTTAAGATTGTGAGTGTATTTAAATATGCTGGTAATGGTATCTAAAAACCACTTGCGAAATTGATGAGATTTATCAAATTGATGAGATTTATAAAATAAAGGTTGCAGTTATATCTACCAACATCACATATAGTGAATACACTTATCCACCAGTTCGTAAAAAACAAATTTGACAGTGCACACACTACAGTGGTTATTGACAGACATAAATACAAACATAGAACCTATAATGATTTTAATTCCAAAGTTATTCAACACTAGGCCTGTAAAAAAAAATCGTTTTGACGATGCATCGCGATGCGGCATGAAACGATTCTGCATCGATGCGGTGAGACGCGAGAATTGATTAACGTTACCCACGTGACCAGCCTCCAGAAGTAACAGTGCGCGGTACAGCGTTTTGACGTCACCCAATAAAGCAACATGGGCGCTCCATTGGCGGTCTCTGGAAGTGCCGAAGTTACGCAGTAGGAGCAAAGCAGGAGTGTGTTGCCTGAGATTGATGATGGTGAATGTGATGACGATTCCGACTCCGAGTATACACGGCTGGCTCATTTTTATTTTGTGGGAGACAGAGGAGGAGACCTATGGTGAGAATTAGACTAACTAACTAACTGCTTAGTTACCAAAACGTCAGACATTTTGCCAATGTCATTGCCAATGCCATGCCATAATTGCCATTGCCATGCCTATTGCCTCAATGCCTAGTGCCTACTAGTAAACTAATTATTAGCTTACTGAAAGAGCAAATCAATAAGGGGTACACATTTATTACACAAGGGGTACAATTAAATACTTGCCTAATGCCTATATAGCCTAGTAATAATTATAACCTTACTGAAAGAGTTACTGAAAGAAAGAGCACAATCAATAAGGGGTACAATTAAATTATTTACTTAACGTAGTATGTACTACTACTACTGCTGACTGAGGCTCAGGCTGCTGCATAATTGTTGCATTATTGAATATTGCATATATAAAATGTATTATAAATATAGTATACTATTATTGTCTAATGTCTCTATTAGTCTAATCTGTATCTATCTATATCTACATGTTTTTCACATGGATGGATGCCTGGTCTGAAGTTCAAATATTTTAATAATATACACTTTTTATATATAATAGTATTTATTTATTTAATATAATTTTATATATGCAATTTAATATGCAATTGCAAATGCATGTGCTGACTCTGAGTGCTCTCTTAAAAGATGCCAATCCAAAGAACCCAATCCCTGTTTTTATTTTATAAGTTAACAAAACTTAACAAGGCTAAAAGCTGCATTTTTAAACATACTAAACTAAATGCCATAAAACCCATTTTGTGATTCAAGAAAGTGCATGCAATTTTAAACAACTTTCCCTATTATATAATTTGCTTATCCTCTGTTGAAATGCATAGCCTCCTCCTTGTGTCGTGCACTAAGTAATGTGTGTGCAATGCATTGCTAATATGTCATCAACAAACAATATCTGAGAAGTATGAAGCAAATTAAATAATAGAAGTTAGTTATGATGTTTATTTAAAATTGTATTCTCTATCTGAATCATGAAAGTAAATGTTTGGGTTTCATTGCACCTTTAAGTGTGTAATATATTACAGTAACTTACAGTGTCAGTGAGTGATGTCCCCTGCAATGCAATTTGTTTTAAAAATTATGTTGGCAAAATGTATGGCAAGTAGTTGAAGTTACTAGTACTTGTTGATTTTACATTTGCGGCTTGACATTTTGACAACTTGAACTTAGTGTTTTTTTTTTTTGACACTGACAGAGTTCGACATTGACAACAACATCATCCGTCACATATGTACATGTCATGCTAAAATGACAGAGGGAGACAAAAAAGATAGAGAGATAAAAAATGCACCTAGCATTTTAAAAGCAAGCATCTGGGCACATTTTGGATTTTATGAACATACTGGAAAGCACGAATTGGACAAGACACACGCTGTTTGTAAAGCCTGTCACACAAAAATAAAATACCTAGGGAATACTACTAACTTGAGAAATCACGTTAGACGTTTTCACTCTGAGATGCTAACCCCTGCCGCTGCCGCCAGTGCCACTGCCAAGGAAATGGCAAGACTAGCTGAAGCTCATCAGCCAAGAATTGATGCAATGCTGTCAACTTTGCCGCCCAACTCTGAAAAAGGGAAGAGAATAACCAAAGCTGTGGCAACTTTCATAGCGAAGAACCTACGGCCTTACTCTGTTGTGGAAAACCTTGGGTTTCGCAACCTGTTGAAGACGCTAGAGCCACGTTATAAGATCCCGTCACGCAATCACTTAACAGAAAACGTTATACCTGCACTCTACCACGAAACAAAAGCTCAGGTAATTGCATCAATGAGCCAAGCCAGTCGAGTCGCAATAACGTGTGATTCATGGACTTCAGTCACGACGGAGTATTATGTAATAGTAACTGCACATTACGTTGGCAAGGACTGGAAAATCTTGTCGCATGTGCTGCAAACGAGAGCAGTTTATGAGTCTCACACGGATTCTCATCTGGCGGAGCTACTGTCTCGTGTCGTGGAAGAATGGCAGCTGTCCGATAAATCTGTAGTGCTTGTGACCGACAAGGCGTCGAACATGATTGTTGCTGCTCAAGTTGGAAAATTCCCTCATGTAAAATGCTTCGCCCATACACTGAATCTCGCATCCCAGCGGGCGCTGAAAGTGGCCACGCTCTCCAGGCTTTTAGGCAGAGTGCGACGAATATCAACATTTTTTCACCGCAGCACTACAGCAAACCACTGAAAGAAAAACAGAAATGTCTTGGCCTGAAGAATCATAAGCTGATAACTGATGTGACAACAAGGTGGAACAGCTCATATGACATGGTCGAGAGGTTCCTAGAACAGCAACCTGCAATCTGTGCCACATTGTTGTCTCCAGAAGTCAGAAAAAGTGAGTCAGATCTCTGCACTCTCAACGAAACAGATGTGTCAAATGCAGAGGATGCTGTGAGTGCATTAAAGCCAATGAAAGATGCAACCACACTGATGTCAGAAGAGCGCAATCCAACTGTTTCTCTCATTGCCCCTATAAATGCACAACTGCTCCAGAACACGAGACACCATGGAAGACACACCCATGATCCATGAGATCAAGAATGGCAGAGAAGAAGATACTTTATACAGCCTCTGCCCTGGATCCTCGTTTTAAGGGACTGCCTTTTATTCTCACAGAGGAGGAGAGATTGGAGATATACAGAGGAGTGACTGAGGAGGCTGCATCCTTGGAGGTAATTTTAATTGCATCATGTTTCTTGAAAAATGTATAAATTGAAAACAAACATAAAACATACCATCCATAACAAAATAGGCTTAGCTAGCTAGCAGTAGCTTGCTTAGTAGCTAGTTTAATGAGTACAAGGTTTATTATATAAGTCAGTTCGAAAACGCCACAGTCAGTCAACTTTCCTCCTCCTCCGTCCACTCCCGAGTCCTTCCTAATAGATGTGAGCTGTTGCATTTATTTATGCATTACTGTCTCTCTGAGCATACACATAGCATTAGCTGGCTGGCTGCTCGAGGTAATAATGAATGCTATTTTTTCTATTCTTTTGTTCAAACACAGATTGAGTGTACTAGTACAGTTACATCTAGGAGGACAAATGTGGATGAAGTGCCACTGCCTGAGGGAAAAGAAACTCTGGAAGAAGAATCACCCATCAAGGAGGATAACCCTTCTCCTCCCAAAAGAAAGTCCACATCGCTGCTCATGACTTTGCTGGGCCAGTCTTTCACTGACACTGAAGGTACAATAGAACCCAAGACCCCCTATGCCAAGGCTGAAGAGGAAATAGAGAAATATTGTAAAGCCCATCTCTGCCTCTCACTGAAGACTCTTTGAACTGGTGGCATGTACATGAGGTCATATTTCCCCTCCTCTCTCATTTGTCAAAGCGATACTTGTGTATCCCAGGTACAAGCGTGTCTGCAGAGCGGGTTTTCTCCACTGCAGGAGATGTGGTAACGGCAAAAAGAAGCACCCTCAAACCAGAGCATGTGGATCAACTAGTGTTCTTACAGAAAAACCTACATATTCTATAATTCTGAGTAGTGATTCAGTTTTATATTAATATTTAATGTTTTTTGGCACATCCAGAAGAATGTGCTGTGTGCCCCACTGCCCAGTGCAGACTACTGTTAAGTTATTTTATATTTGTTACTGTTATATAGCTTATAGCTTTTTGAAAAATGAAGCTTAAAACCTTGAGTAAATCTTTGTTGGATCACAAAATATACTAGTACACTACACGACACGACCGACCACGTCACTCACTGTCACAGTCACACACACATAAACAATACAAAAGAAACAACACACAACTGCACACACCTCATGTGTGCGTGTCAGTGTCACCCTTCTTCACCATGATTCACTCTTTTTATGATGTGTGTTTTTTTTGGTATTGTTTGACTGTGTGTGTGTTGTGTAACAATATATTTGTGATCCCATAAAGATAATCAAAGTTAGTAAATCTAGTAGTTCAATGCTACTTATAATGTCTATTACTACTTCTAGTGTTACTGTGATGTTTGCCAATCAGGAAGTGCTCTGTTTTGTAGATGTTGTGCTATTGTTTACAGCAAACCCCTGTATTGTTTGCAATGCAGTGAATGCATATTGCATAAGGGATTATTCACACTAAAAATTGTCTATTTTAAATAGACCCTTTAAGAAAGATATCATATGTTTTTGTTTATGATCCCAATCCCAAATGCCATCCCACTCCCAGGCAGATCTGTAGGGGTTAACCTAATATAACCAACCAGTTAACAATAACAATGTGTGTACTGTCTAACTGTCTTTATGAGTGTGTGAGTGTGACTGTGAGTGAGTGAGTGCCAGTTTGAAAAGTTGTTTGTATGTATCTATCTATGAGTGTGTGTGAGACTGAGTGTCTTAACTACCTTTGAATGTTTTTGTTTGTATGTGTGTCTGTCTAAGTGTCTGAGTGTGACTGTGGCTGACTGGCTGTGGTGCCTTTGAATGTTTTTGTTTGTGTGTCTCTCTAGTGTCTGTCTAGTGACTGTCTGTCTATGAGTGTGCAGAGAGTGAGACTGAAGCCAAACCACTATATTAGGGGAAGGAAAAGCCTTGAGTAAACCTTGAGTAAATCTTTATTGGATCACAAATATACTGTACACTACAGACAGTACAGCACACACACAACAGCACAATACAAAAATAAAGCACACACACCTCAGGTGAGTGGCGTGCCACCCTTTCTTCACCATGATTTACTCCTTGATGACTGTGTGCTTTTTTATGTATTGTTTGTGTGTGACTGTGACTGCTGTGTACTGTTCAGTGACAGACTCAGTCACTGTTCAGTTGTGTGTAGTACTGCTTTAACAGTAACTAATAACTAACTAATTTTATTTGTGATCCCATGAAGATAATATAATCATCAAGAAGAAACTGTAGTTATAGTAGTTCAGTTCAATGCTACTTGTTTTAAATGTCTCTCTAGTACTACTGTAAGTCTGTAACTGTGTAAACTAATTGTATATGTCACAATCACATGTGTGTGTTGTGTGCACACTATGTGCTGTGTGTTGTGTTCCAGATTCTTCACGTGATGTTTGTTTGCCACAAATTGACAGTCATGAAGGCACAGTGGACTGCACCTGTAATTTTGTACCGTATATAAGGGATTTATGTTTTGTTTTCTGAGGAGGACAATTTTCACACAAATAAGGTATTATGGTGGTAACTTAAGCTTAACCTATCTATTTTGGTTTTAATTTAATGTCTATTATTATATTATTATTACTAAGTAAGTAAAGACATTAAATTAAAACCAACATAGATAGATTAGACATTTATTTGTTGTTCATGTTTCTTTACAAGTGTATAGTGTACTTACTATATATAAAATATACATTTAAATATTTTCTTTTATTGAAGAAGTACACTGCGAGCACTGCACTTTTTACACTACGTACTCTGTAACTACAGTTTGATGCCATAATATTGTTTCCAAACCAATACAACAATTGCCATTTAGTATTTACTGTTCTATAAACTGTTGTTGTCTGCTGTGTTCAGACTTTGCCACAGGAAGAGTGTCCTTTTTTGAGCTAATAAAATAAAAAAAGTTTATTTCAATATTTTGACTGCTTGAATTTTTTTTTCTGAAAAATTTAAAAATTGGGCAGAAATAGTGCAGTAATCGTGATGCATCGCGATGCATCGTAGAATCGAATCGTTACGATGATAATCGTAATCGAATAGAATCGTGAGACAGGTGAAGATGCGCAGCTCTATTCAACACTATAATGAATTCATAGATATAGGGGATATGTTAGGGGATTTCTATTTTCTAATGTAATTTTATGATGATCATTTATTAGTTTATAAATATAAAAATAATAATAATCATAAAAATCTAATTATAAAAATCTAGTCTACTAGGAAACATCCCAACTCAAATTTTTGATTTAATCCTTTGGGGGTCAGACTTCATTTCGAAGATCCATTTACTCTCTAATCTTAATACGCTAATTGAAAATCATGACCAGGAAAGGAATAAAGAACTCCCCATCCCAAAACATTTCCATATTTGTAATAAAGCAAATCCCAAATGTTTAAAATATACAGGAATAGCAAAAGTCAAGAAAATTTGGAGAGGCATGGATATACATAATAGCCTATTAAAATTAGAGAGTAAATGGATCTTTGAAATGAAGGATGAAGGATTAAATCAAGAATTTGAGTTGGGATGTTTCCTATTAGACTAGATTTTTATAATTAGATTTTTATGATTATTATTATTTTTATATTATATTTATAAACTAATAAATGATCATCATAAAATTACATTAGAAAATAAAAATCCCCTAACATATCCCCTATATCTATGAATTCATTATAGTGTTGAATAACTTTGGAATTAAAATCACCATAGGTTCTATGTTTGTATTTATGTCTGTCAATATCCACTGTAGTGTGTGCACTGTCGAATTTGTTTTTTACGAACTGGTGGATAAGTGTATTCACTATATGTGATGTTGGTAGGTATAACTGCAACTTAAATTTTATAAATCTCATCATCAATTTCATAAGTGGTTTTTAGATACCATTACCAGCATATTTAAATACACTCACAATCTTAAAATATAGTGTTTTTATTTTCTAAATTAATAATATTTTTATTCTTTTTAATTATTAGCATTGCATAATAATGAGATGATTAAATATGTTTAATACTTTTAGTATTTTTGTTACAAAATAGGACTTTGTAAGCGATATTCGTATTAGATTTCAAGCATATCATTGTTGGCATATTTAAATACACTAATAATCTTGAAATGTAGTGTAATTAGATATGACTAAATATTTATAGTATTTTTTTGTAACATAACTGGATTATGTATCTGATATTCATATTAGATTGTAAGCATATCATAACTAGTGCCTTTTAAGAGGGATTTTTTTTTTAAAAGTTTGATTATAATATCCTTTTAAATGACTATGAATATTTCACTCACATATAGACTAATTGAAGATTTCTAATATATATAAGAACAATTTGATTGATACATAAATTATATAAAAAAAAGGGCTGTTGTAAATAAGCACATTTAGCAGCCTAAGTAATTAATAACAACCCCTATAAAAGGCACCAGGTTAGTAATGCAAGGAGAGCTTGAGAAAGGCGTATTATCTGAAACGCGTTGCTCTTTTTTTGATCCATCTGAGGATCCGTACTTGCTACAACTGACATGCTGACTGAATCTAAACGCCAAACGGCGGTATTGCCGAAACTGTCAAGCGTTCTCAAACTGCACAGATGCTTGTGTGAAAAAGATTGAGTGTCCTGCTGTAAGCAACAAAAGAACAGTGTCCTGCTGTAAGCAACAAAAGAACAGCCACTGGGTATTATCTGACACCTTCCAGTGTCAGATAATACCCAGGCGAAGGAAAGGACTCCTGCTGGTCTGTAGATATATAAACTGGAGAGATTCTGTAAATTCCACAATGTGGAAAGCGGCAAGGTCAGTAGCTGAAACACAGAGCTAAGTCTAAGTACAAAGCAAATTACCAAGCAATGAGTATTAGTAGGGGGAGTCTTATATAGCGAAGAGCAAGTTAGCTTGTTATGTTTTTAAAGAGACAGGAGCTGGAAAAGGAAGGTAATATAACAGAACTCACCCCACAAAGAGCCGCTGAGTGGATCAAAGTTTTGGACGATCAGTATGTCTGCGATGGAATAGTAATACAAGACGGGGGGCTAACAAGTTGATGCAGGGTTCCCAAGAGTTCTCCTCAGGTCCATAACCCCTCCACCTGACTCAGTACTGCAAGGTTCGGCGGTAATAACGGGAATCAAGGATAGCCTCCACTTCATAACCAAGGTCGTCCTGAAAAGGAGTGGGGTCCGTCCAAGGATGAGATTCCGGTAGATAATATTTGAGGAAGACATCAAATGTAGGATGAATTCTAAATGATGAAGGTAAGCGAAGAGTGACAGCGTTTAAGTAGAGAATCTTGATAATCTCAAAAGGTTAGAGAAACAAAATGCCAAGCTTTTTACTAGGTATCCTGAGTCTCCGATGCTTAGAGGAAAGCCACACTTTATTTCCAAGTTTATATTCGGGAGGTTTGGATCGTCTAAGATCAGTTCAGTTTCTGTTTAGCCTGGGCTTGTTTCAGCGTTTCCTGGAGCAGTGTAAAACCTTGAGATGGTATTGAGAGTGTCATTAACTAACGGGGAAGTGGATTCATTTCTTTGGAATAAGTGGTAAGAGGCGTGAAACCAATAGTTGACATAGAAGGGAGTCATCTTAGTTGAGGAGTTCACTGCATTATTATAGGAGAATTCAGCAGTAAGTAACAGGAGTGACCAATTATCCTGCTGGTAAGTACAATAGCAACACAAGTATTGCTCAAGGGATTGGTTAGTCCTCTCGGTCTTCCCATTGGTCTGTGGGTGGTATGCGGTACTAAATCTCCTTTCGATGAGCAGATTCTGGCACAACTGTGTCCAGAATCTGGAGGTGAACTGGGTACCTTTATCAGTAGTAATCGAGTCAGGAAGTCCATGTAATCTGACAACATTATCAAGGAACAATTGTGCACTTTTAGAAGCAGTCGGTAAGCCATGAATGGGTATGAAGTGTGCCATTTTAGAGATCCACCACTACAAGGATATTGTCTTTATTACAGGAAGTGGAAAGATCAGCAATGAAATCCATGGCGATATCCCACCATGGTCTGTTGCTTATGAGAAGAGAAAGAAGCAGCCCATACGGATGAGTTCTTTGGTATTTGCATCTAGAACATACGGAACATGTTTGGATATACTGTTTCACACTATGGGTAATCTTTGGCCCCAGAAATACCTTAGTAAAAGATGCATGGTTTTGCGGTACCTTGGGTGTCCAGAAATAGGTGAGTCATGAGCAGAATGAAGTACTTCCTCTTGGAGGGAGGTTGGGACATAGATTTGATTACCATGATAGAACAAACCATCAGGACCTATGTGTAGAACGGGTTGTGGGAGTGAGGAGTCATTTTACTGGTGGGTCTTGAAATTAGTTAACTTGTCGAGGGTAAGCCCAATAAACCTGTCTGAAGGTATAATGGAAACTGGTGAGATACAGTAGTCTGGTTTAGGATCTTTTCTTGATAATGCATCAGCTTTGGAGTTCTTAATTCCTGGACGATAAGAAGAGGCTCCAGCGGACCTGATTGTCAACGTTTTATTGGTTTTCAAGTACTCAAGATTTATATATGTATAGATAATTATTGGAGAGGTGGTACCCACAAGTAAATGTCTCCAGAATTCGAGAGCAGCTTTAATGGCTAATAACTCCTTCTCTCCTATAGCATAATTGACTTCTGCATTACTCATGACTCTAGAATAGAATGATATTGAATGGAGTGGTCCTTTTGTGGATTTTCTCTGTGAAAGGACTACACCAATTGCAAATTCAGATGCATCTACTTCCAGCACATATTGCAGAGTGGGATCTGGGTATTGTAGAACAGGGGCTGTACCAATTTTTTTCTTAAGGAGGTTGAAAGATTCCTTGGCTTGAGAGTTCCATGAGTATTATTATTCTTTATTTATAAAGCGCCGACAGATTCCGCAGCGCTGCCCATGGGTACAAGGATAACAGTACAGTGGAAAAACAATACGATAAGACACAAAATTTTACAGACAAATACAGGGGGAATTGAGGGCCCTGTTCCCGTGGGAACTTACAATCTAGATACTCTAGATGAGTATGTCAAATGTTTCCGAGTAAGGACAGTAAGCGGTTGGCAATAGATGAAAAGTCCTTAATGAACTTCCTGTACAAGTTTGCAAAACCGAGGAATCTCTGAACCTCCTTTTTGGATCTAGGAGTAGGCCAGTTAGTGATGGTATCTATTTTATTGCTTATTTATTTGGTTGCTATTTCTTCTGCTCATAGAGTCTCTGAGCTTTCAGTGTTACAATGTGATTCGCCTTATCTTGTATTTCATTCTGATAAGGTGGTTTTGTGTACCAAACCTGGATTTCTTCCTAAGGTTGTTTCAAATAAGAATATTAATCAGGAAATTGTTGTTCCTTCCTTGTGTCCTAATCCTTCTAAGAAGGAGCGTCTGTTACATAACCTGGACGTGGTCCATGCCTTGAAGTTTTACTTACAGGCAACTAAGGATTTCCGTCAATCATCATCATTGTTCATTGTTTATTCTGGAAAGTGTAGGGGTCAGAAAGCTACGGCTACCTCTCTTTCTTTTTGGCTGAGGAGTATCATCCGCCTGGCATATGAGACTGCTGGACAGCAGCCTCCTGAAAGAATTACGGCTCATTCTACTAGGGCTGTAGCTTCCACATGGGCCTTTAAAAACAATGCTTCTGTTGAACAGATTTGCAAGGCTGCGACTTGGTCGTCTCTTCATACTTTTTCCAAATTTTCCAAATTTGATTCTTTTTCCAAATTTTCCAAATTTGATACTTTTGCTTCTTCTGAGGCTGTTTTTGGGAGAGAGGTTCTTCAAGCAGTGGTGCCTTCCGTTTAGATCTCTGTCTTGTCCCTCCCGTTTCATCCGTGTCCTGTAGCTTTGGTATTATATCCCACAAGTAAGGATGAAATCCGTGGACTCATCGTATCTTGTAGAAGAAAAGGAAATCTATGCTTACCTGATAAATTGATTTCTTCTACGATACGACGAGTCCACGGCCCTCCCTGTCATTTTCAAGACAGATTATATTTTATTTTTATAACTTCAGTCACCTCTGCACCTTTAGATTTTCATTTCTCTTCCTAAACCTTCGGTCGAATGACTGGGGGTGGAGGGAAGGGAGGAGCTATATATACAGCTCTGCTGTGGTGCTCTTTGCCACTTCCTGTTAGCAGGAGGTTAATATCCCACAAGTAAGGATGAAATCCGTGGACTTGTCGTATCGTAGAAGAAATCAATTTATCGGGTAAGCATAAATTTCCTTTTTTCAATCTTGGTAAAGAGATGGCGAGTTCTAAGTCAGGACAAAACCAGTTTTACATCTTTTAAAAAGTGTGTCTAAGTTATGAGAATAGATTAAAATGTCGTCTAAATAGATCACCATGGAAACATCAAGGAGGTCACGAAAAATGTAATTTATGAAACATTGAAATATGTCCGGGGCATTACACAAGCCAAAAGGCATGACTCTAATAAGCCATAGCGTGTGCGAAAAGCAGTCAACCACTTGTCACCTGACCTAATTCTAACAAGATTATATGCTCCCCTCAGATCAAATTTTGTGAAAATCTTTGCTCCCTGTAGACGTTCAATTAATTCAGGGATTAGGGGTAGGGGATATCTGTTTTTTCCTGTGCGTTTATTTAGTTCTCTATAGTCCTATGTTTGGTCTGAGACTATGGTCTTTATTCCTGACAAACAAAATGCCAGCACCAGCTGGAGACCTGGACGGCCTAATAAAGCCTTTCTTAAGGTTTTCATCTAAGTATTGTTTAAGGTGTAGGAGCTTGGGTTCTGACAATGGATAAATATGGCCATAGGGTATAGAGGATCCAGGTATTAAATCTATAGGGCAATCATAGCTTCTGTGAGGTAGCAAAGTTTGAGCCTCAATTTTGTCAAAAACGTCAATAAAGTCTTTGTAGCAATGTGGTATAATCTGGTCAGTTAAGTGCAGGATAGAATGGAAAGGATGACATGTCGTAGTACAGTATTGGGTTTTAAACTGGATAGACCCCCCTCTTTCCAGGAGATAGTGGGCTCATGTTTCTGCAACCTTTGTAAGCCTAAAATAATAGGGAAAAGAGGTGGAGCAATTACTTCAAATGTGCAGATCTCTGTATGGCCAGAGGTAGTAGTTACTTGTAAAGTAATAGTATGATGTGTAATAGGCCTTGAGCTAGCAAATGACCCATTAACAACACGTATGGCAAGTGAAGTGTTTTTTCTTTATTAAAGGAACTTCATAAGTGTGCACAAAACTTTTATCAATGAAATTTCCTGTGGTGTCAGAATCAATCACGGCCTGGGAAGTTGTTAGCTGATAATTCCACTGCAGGGAAACAGAAAGCGATAAGTGAGAGGTAGGTTTGGTTAGATTTTTAAGACTGTGATTAGAGTTGTGTCTTACCCCTCTTCTGTCTGAGTAAACTACGACAATCTTTGATTCCGTGGTCTTTGGCTGCACAGTATAAACATAAATTTTGTAGTCTACGTCTATTTTTTTCCTCAGGCTTGAGCGGTCTTTTTACCAGTGCAATGTCCATCGGTTCCTCTGTAGGTTTTGGAGAGGTAATGGGATTAGAAGAGTATGAAGAGGATTTTTTATAAGAGAATTCAGATAAGCCTTTTCTTTCATGTAATTGGCAAGAGTCCATGAGCTAGTGACGTATGGGATATACAATCCTACCAGGAGGGGCAAAGTTTCCCAAACCTCAAAAGTTTCCCAAACCTCAAAGTTTCCCAAACCTATAAATACACCCCCACCACACCCACACTTCAGTTTTTACAAACTTTGCCTCCAATGGAGGTGGTGAAGTAAGTTTGTGCTAGATTGCTACGTTGATATGTGCTTCTCAGCTTTTTTGAAGCCCGGGTCCTCTCAGAGTGCAGTGAATGACAGAGGGATGTGAAGGGAGTATTATATATTGAATACAATGGTCATCCTAACAGGGATCTATTTCATAGGTTCTCTGTTATCGGTCGTAGAGATTCATCTCCTACCTCCCTTTTCAGATCGACGATATACTCTTATATACCATTACCTCTGCTGATTCTCGTTTCAGCACTGGTTTGGCTATCTACTTTATGTAGAGGAGTGTCTTTTGGTAAGTATGTTTCCTTTATTTAAAACACTCTCAGCTATGGTTTGGCACTTTATATTTAAAGTTCTAAATATATGTTTGTACTTATATTTGCCATGATTCAGGTTTATCAGTATATTTCCTTTTTTCAGACTGTCAGTTTCATATTTGGGAAATGCATATAAATATTTTTTTTCTTACCTGAAGTTTTCAAATTGACTCTCTTTTCTGAATTGCGGACTGTTAGGCTATAATTTATTGCGTCATTCTTGGCGCGAGACTTTTTTGGCGCGAGAATTACGTTTGTTGATGTAATTTCGTCATTTCCGGCGTCTTAGTTGGCGCCAAGTTTTTTCACGTGATTGCGTCATCTATGACGCTCGTGTTTGTTGCAGACTTTTTTGGCGCCAAAAAATATTTTGTCAGTTGTGGGCGTCATAATTGGCGCAAAACTTTTGACATTATTTAAGAATTCATTTCTTTTTGCTTCTGGTTTCCAGAGGCTTATTTTGTTTTGCATTTTTTTCCCATTCCTGAAACTGTCATATAAGGAAATTGATATTTTGCTTTATATGTTGCTTTTTCTCTTACATTTGCAAGATATCTCAAAACTATCAGAACACACTGTTGGATTCCTGCTGACTGATATCAGTCCTACCAAAGCTAAGTTCATTTATTTTAATGTTATGAATTTTTTATCTTTAGCTATGGTTTGTAATAAGTTATCATGATAAACTTTTACATGCAGAGAAAATGTCCATCAGTATTAATGCATTGTCTATTGCTATTCTTTTAACATCTAATGTACAAGATATACCTGGGAATTTATAAGAATATTTTTCTGATTCTATTCAGAAGGCTTTGTCTGCCATCCCGCCTTCTAATAAAAATGTAAAGGTCTTTTTTAAACTTCTCATTTAGTTGATGAATTTTCAAATGACCGACAACATACTGAATTATCCTTCTCTGATGAGGATTTATCTGATTCAGAATATCCTTCATCAGATATTGACACTAACAAATCTACTTTTTTATTTTTAAAGGGAGTACATTCGTTCTTTGTTGAAAAAGTGTTGATTATATTGGATATTGAGGAGACTAGTCCTCTTGATTTAAATTCTGTTTATTAACCTCCTGTGGTTACTTCAGAGGTTTTTTTCCAGTTCCTAATACTAGGGAATGGAATTGGCCTGGTAATTCTTTTATTCCTTCTTTAAGTTTTTAAGAATTGTATCCTTTGCCAGCAGTTAGTTTGGAGTTTTGGGAAAAGATCCCCAAAGTTAATGGGGCTATCTCTACTCTTGCTAAATGTACTACTATTCCTATGGAAAATAGTATTTATTTTAACGATCCTTCAGATGGGAAACTTGTATCTTATCTAAGGAAAATTAATTTATTTTCAGGTCCTTTTCTTAGGCCTGCAATTTCTTTGGCTGATGTTGCAGCTGTTTCATCTTTTTTTTTTTTTTTTTTTTTTAGTTGGAAACTTTAGTGCAACAATTATCGAATTATGATTTGTTTAGCATTGTTAACTTGATTCAACATGCTAATAATTTCATTTGTGATGCCATTTTTTGATATTATCAAAATTGAGGTTAAATCTGTCTTTAGCTATTTTAGCTAGAAGAACTTTGTGGCTTAAATCTTGGAATGCTGATTTTATTTGTAAATCCACATTTCTATTTTCTTTCCTTCCAAGGTAATAAATTATTTGGTTCACAGTTGGATTCAATACTTTCAACTGTTACTGTGGGGAAGGACGTTTTTTTTGCCTCAAGATTAAGTTCTAAGGGTAAATCTTAAGCTTATATCCGTTTTTGTTCTTAATAAGGAACAGAAACCTAATTCTTCCCCAAGTAATATGTTTCTAATTGGAAGCTTTCTTCAAAATGGAATGAAGTCAAGCCATTTAAGAGATCAAAGCCAGCCCCCAAATTCGCATGAAGGTGCGGCCCTTATTCCAGCTTAGCTGGTAGGGGGCAGGTTAAGATTTTTTTAAAGTTGTTTGGTTCAATTCGGTCCAAACTCCTTAGATTGGAGTACAGAATAGGATTCAGAGTAAGACCACCTGTGAGAAGTCCTTTTCTCTCTCACATATTCCAGCAATCCCAGTAAAGGCTCAGACTTTCCTGAAGTGTGTTTCAGACCTGGAGTTATGTGGGGTATTCATACCAGTTCCGTTTCAGGAACGGGGTCTGGGGTTTTATTCAGAACTATTCATTGTCCCAAAGAAAGAAAATCTTTTGAATTGTCATGTAAGAGTACCATCTTTCAGAATGATAATTATAAGGTCTATTCTGCCTTTTGTTCAGCAAGGGCATTATTTGCCCACAATAGACTCCCTGAGACCCTGTAGCATGAGATCCATACTTTGTGCAAGTGAGCCGACTCAGTTTTCGAGCTCTGTTATATCCATGTTATGGGTTTAGTGGCTTGTTAATATGTTAGGAACTATCATTATTTTTTTTATAAAATCCCAATATAAGTGAACCACTCAGTCTCACACCATACCTCAGGTCCAACTAGATGCAATTTGGATCCTTGTTGTGATCATTGAACTGCGGGTCACTTCTGGATATGCCCACAGAGTGAATTATATTAGCTTATGACGGAGCTAGATTAACTAAGCTGAGATAATTGTAGTGGTATACACTGTTTATGAGAGAGACTTGCAATAAGCTGACTTAGACTAGAGCTGAGGTTAGAAATAGCTTATATGTAGTACTGAGCTTGTGAGAAGGATTAGTGCAAATGACGTAAAGCCAGATAGGAGAGCAAATAGTAGCGTATTAATTACTGAAATACGAAGGCAAATTAAGTTGCAAGGCAAGCACAGTTCAGATATCCAGAGTACAGTATGTAATGACAAACATCAACTTCATGTAGAAGATTGCAATCTACAATACTGTGAGTCAGGAGAGTCAGTAGTGGATCCTGAGGTCACTGGATGGTAAGTGATCCGACAACGGCACGGGAGTGACGTCACGCTCTCAGCGTGTCGTGGGAAGCTGCTTGCAGCTAGAAAATAAATGATCTGTTAGACTGTTTAGTATTGCGGAATGAATACAAAATTCAGAATGTGATGAGGCGAAGGAAAGGACTCCTGTTGGTCTGTAGATGAATCTATGGAAATAAACTGGAGAGATTCTGTAAATCCACGATGGGGAAAGCGGCAAGGTCAGTAGCTTAAACACAGAGCTAAGTCTGAGTACAAAGCTAATTACCAAGCAATGAGTAATAGTAGGAGTTGTCTTATATAGCGAAGAGCTAGTAAGCTTGTTATGTTTTTAAAGAGACAGGAGCTGGAAAAGGAAGGTAACATGACACAGAGAGAGCATTTGTGGTGGCTTTCTTGAATGACAAAATTCACTACACTGTCAGAAAAAAGGGTACAGTTGGGGTCCGTTTGTGAACACTTAGGGTACAACTGCTGTGGTTGTACCCTCAATGGATTATAATTACACCTTAAGGAACTAATATGTACCATTTAGCGGTAAATAATATACAAATATGTTTCCAACTGTCAAAGGGTCCATGTCTGTACCATTTAATCCCCACAAAAAGGTACAATCACTTGTGTGACTAAAAGGTTGAGGGGGGGGGGGGGTGGGTGGTTCAAGGCTGTCAAACCCTGCAAGTCCATATGATTTGTGCACCTCAATTATTCATATTCACATAACTGACATTCACCCAAAATGAATGCAACATACATGTTGTATAGCAAAATAATTATGTTCAATCATTGTTGGTAATATGCAAGAGGTGGGCAAGGCAAAAAAAAAAAAAAAAATACTTAATAACCCATATAGTCAATGATACTGTGTTGCTGGTTTTAAATAGCAAACAAGCACTTAACATTTTAATGTTTATATTGAGAGCATCAAGATGTTAACTCTTAAACATAAAGCAGATGTATTAACTAAAATTACAAAGAAATGTTTTTATTTTAAACTCTACAAAATAAACAAGAGCTGTTTAAGAACCAGTTAAAAAAAAAATTGTAACCATTCTCCAGTCACATACATGGACATTGTGTAACACGCCATAGCGCCATCTGTTGGTTGAAAGTTCTTTGAAATGTGTAACACAGCTCCTACTATTGGTAGCAGGTGCATCACCAAAATGTGTACTAGGGAAATAGACTAATTTGCATATATTTTGCATAGTGACAATTCAATGTATGGTTGTGAGTTTTATCATTTATCCCTCCCCTGAATCCCCCTTCTTTTCGTTAGTTATATTTTATTATTATGTTGTTTTCTATATGTTTTCTATATATTTATGTTTTATGTGGCGTCACCCTAAATTAAATGGGGTGTTTTTAGAGTCTAGTACAGAGTGATACTCAACATGTTGAGTTATTCTTTAGGAACTGGTTGTTTAGCCTGGTTCTTTCAGGTGGTTTTGTAGCAGTCTTTGAATTTGCTATATGGCCACAGTATCCAAACTTTTTTAAAGTACAGTGTGGCTATTGTTATACTGTCTGAAAAAGTACACATTAAATGAATGCATATTTGAATGTTATATAAAAATCTAATGGAACAGCATTTGTAATATGCAGTGTGTTAAGTACAAATTTGCCATCATGAGGTACAAAGGGCTTGTCACTGGGGCAGTACCCTTAAAAGGACAGATTTGCACCATTTTTTAAGGGTACACAATATGGTACCATAACACTGAGGTCCAATCTAGTCGCCAAAGGTACATATTTGCCTTTAAAAGGTACAATCTGCAAGGGTACTAATTTGTACCCATGTTAAAGGGTACAGTGGGTGTACCTTTGAGGGTACTGCCCCAGTGACAAGCTGTTGTATCCCTAAAGGTACAATTTTTGCACATTTTTTCTGACAGTGTACTATTTTGACTGGTCTCGAAATTGACAGACCAATAATACAGACAAGTAGAAAAACTGCTGGAAGGTTAGTCAGGAGTCAACATTGACTGGAACAAAACACCTTCTGGAAACGGGAACCTCAGAAAGTACTTGGCAGATACTAAAGAGAAAGAGCAGACACTGGATAGTGACAACACTCAGCTGGCACTTGACAGGCTCAATATCTGTGACATGATACCAGAAAGGCGTTTTAGCTGTGACAGGACTGTGCCAGGATACACCAATAATGTGTGGAAAGCCTTTTTGTACTGGTGTACTATCAAAGGTTACCATTGGAATACTTTTAGAATTTCTAGAGTTTTTGAGCTTCTGCAAGATGGATGGCCCGGAGAAGGGTTTATCAGGAAGTTCTCTTAAGGGTCAGATTTCGGCCTTATCTGTCCCATATCATAAGAAAATGGCAACCTTTCCTGATACCCACAACTTTATTTGTATCCTTGATCAGAATCAGACCGGTGATTCAACCAATTACTCCTCATTGTAGCCTTAATCTGATTTTTAGTGTACTTCAACCACCCTGTTTGAACCTATAAAGGATTTAAACCTTCAACTTTTATACTGGAAGGTTCTCTTTCTGTTTTTAGAAAAGTTTCAGAGCTTTTAGCTTTATCTTGTGATTACTTCTTTCCTAAGATATGGTGAGTCCACAGTGTCATCAATTACTTGTGGGAATATCACTCCTGGCCAGCAGGAGGAGGCAAAGAGCACCACAGCCAAGCTGTTAAGTATCACTCCCCTTCCTACAAGCCCCAGTCATTCTCTTTCCCTCAGTTTCGCATTGCTAGGCGAGCAAGAGTGCGGGCTAAGTCTGAGCGGGGCATTTGTGCATAGATTGTATGATGGACAGTATATTGGTATGTATTTTAATTTAAAATGCAAGACGAATGCATTGTGTGCTGTGCTGCAAGTAGCCGTTTTACTTGGTTGCCTGTTATCCACCATTACAGCATGGCGGGAAGTATGGTGCAGGGAGATAGACTGTGCTCTGTTACGCGCACTTGCTGGGTGGAGTAAGTGTGTAATGTGACCCGCTTCTGCTCTTAGACTTTAGCGTAGCGATGTTTCTCTCTGCATATGTCAGCATACTTGGGTGTGCTGATCGTTTAATTTTCTAGTGCAGAATAGATGACGGTCATCTAAGTCCCTTTTCTTCTGGTGTGGAAGCAGCCTCAGGCCTGAAAGTGTTATTGCTACAATTAGCAATAGTCAGATAATTATGCTTAGATGCAGCTTTGTAAGCAGGCTAGATGTAAGCATAATGTTTTTTGCACACAACGGCTGGAGAACCAATTACATTTCAAGAATAAAATGTTAATTTCTCCATCGCAATTTAATATTTGAAGGTTTATTAAATGTTGCTTTACGTTGAATAGGATTGTCCAACTATGCAATATTTAGCTTGATCTCTTGAATGAAGAGAGAGAGCGTTGTCTCTGAGCCCAATGTCTCCCAGGGTGATGCTGTTTAGGCAATGCCACAGCTTTCTCCTCTAATGTCCCAAGCCTCTGTGGCATCGCATGCAGTGCCCTGCGTTTCCTCTCAATCTCCTGGAGGAGTACTTTTGCCTATAGATTTTGCTATACAGCTATCTTCTGTGGTATCTGTGGCATTATCTCATTTTTCTATGTTAAAGGGAAAATGCAAGAGGAAAATTAGATTCAGATAGTAAGGTTTCTGTTCTGCCTTACTACACAGGTTGACCTTAATCATCAGTCTGATGAGGAGGATATGTCGGTAGACTCCGATGGAGAAATCTCAGATGTGGATAGTATAATTCCTTCATCTGATGCTGAAGTAGTATTCTTCAGATTTAAGCTTGAACACCTTCAGTTTTGTTAAGGGAGGTCGTCAACCCTGAGAATCTAGTAAACTTTATAAATACTAGGATTCTTCTGTGGACGTTTTTCCTGTCCCAGTCCGTGATGGGAGTGGCACACAGTACTTAAACTAGTAGGGGCCATTTCTTCTTTGGCTGAGAGAGCTACAATCCCTAGAGAGGATCACTACTCTTTTTTTTCATTATCAATGGACTAACCTGGAGGCTAACATGAAACAAGTGCGGAATCCTATTCGTGCAACGCCTTGTCTGGTTCCATTTTGGTAGGGACTCCTTTGGAGGATATCCAGAACATAATTAGGGATTTTAAGCTAGCCAATTCTTCTTCTTTTTCTGATGCTACCTTGCCAGTCTTTCAGTAGGGTGCCAAGATATCTGGCTTCACTGTGCTAGCCCGCAGGGCGTTGCGACTATATATCTTGGTCAGTGGATTTTTCCCCTTCGTTCCAAGAGTAATACCTTGTTTGGTCCTGATTTACAAGATACGATGAAGGACCTGACGGTGTTGCCCTAAATCCGGGGGCTGATTCTCTCATGTTTGTCTTCAAACATGGATATGAGATTTCCCAGATAGTCTACAGTCATAGTATTTCAGGATTATTAAATAGACTTGATGCCGTTCCTTCCTTCTCTCACATTTATCTGCAGACCAGATAAAAAAAAAAGAGGCGTTCTTGAAATGTGTACAGGATCTTTCCTCCCTAAGAGTTATAGTTCCAGTCCCAGTACAGGAAAAGGGTCTAGGTGTCTATTCCAATCGGTTTGTGGTTCCCAAAAAAGAGGACATTTTCTGATCTATTCTAAGCCTGAAGTGTCTAAACAAGTTTCTCAGATTTACATCTGTCAAGTTGGAAACTGTCCGTTCCATTCTTCCTTTAGCGCAAGAGGGTCAGTTGATGGCCTATGGCCACACTACCCTAAATGGGCCCGATCTCGTCTGATCTCAGATGCTAAGCAGGGTCGGGCCTGGTTAGTACTTGGATGGGAGTTTACCTGGGAATACCAAGCTTTAAACGAACATAGACCTAAAGGATGTGTACCTTCATGTTCCCATTCAGGGATCATTGCAGATTTCTGAGATTCAACTGTTAGGACAAACACTTTAAGTTTGTGGTTCTTCCTTTTGGCCTTACCACAGCTCCCAGAATTTTCTCAAAGGTTCTTTTTTTTTTTTAGGATTTAATATATATATTTATTACAAACACAAAAGAAGAGAGAGCGCAGCCACGACTCACAGTAAAAGTTTTTTAATATATCCTTACTTCGCAAACAAACATATTGCACTTACAAACGTTTCAATAAAAACAGGCGTCTCTTGGTTCACTTTAATCGTCAGTTGCTGTGGTATGGTTAATCCGTCCTTTTCAGCTGTGTGCGTTCACTCCTTGAAGTCCCCCAAGTTACGCTCCTTCCAATTGCTTTTTTCTTTGTAGCGGTGCTTTTTTTCTGACTATCCTTTCTGTGCCGTCTACGCGTTTCTTCCGTCTTCTGCGGACTTTCTCAAGACTCTTTGGCAGTGTGTAAGATGTTCGCGGGGATCCACGATTTAAAAGTCCGTTACTCCTCCCCTCTCCAATGACGTGGCCCAATTGGCTCTTTAGAAATTCCTATGCCCACTTGCACAGTTCATCGGGCAATTGTGTGGAAGAAAGGTCACAATGTTATTAACTTCCTATTTCGTGCATGTCATCTCCTTACATTTACCTCACGCATATATAGCGCTACAATGTACCTCTAACAAATATGTTAAAAAACCCATAAAACTTGTTACGATAAATGGCATATATTCAATACACTTCTACAACCTAATGTTATAATTTGTATCTACATTTAATCTATTTACAACTATTTAAAACAGCAGCATGAAATTCCCTATTGATTTACCTATGTAACTATACTCGATGTATGAATGTTGAAATTCTAGTGTATAGACCCTAGCTATCATACCGATTCTACCTATATAAATCATCTATTTATTAAAAAGGGTAATTGATCTGTCTTATAACATAAAGGCTTGAAGATCCAAGTCAATATTTAACCCCTTTGGAGCCAGACTTTCTAATATGTGAATCCATTTGGTTTCCTTCTTTCTTAATATGGTTAATCTTTGATGTGGATTCGAATCTATGGGCACTATTTCTAAAATGCTTATCTTTAGACTAGTGGGATCTTGTCTGTGGTGGGTTCTGAAGTGTTCAGATACACTGTGGGTCTTTAACCCCATCTCAATGTTATTTATGTGTTCGTAACACCTCCTTTTTATTTTTCTCTTTGTTCTCCCTACATAGATCATCCCACATTTACAAGTGAGACCATACACTACATATGTAGATTGACAGGAACCTCTTGAGGTAATAGGTATAGTCTTGGTATGGTCCCAATTATCTATGGAATCTCTATTCCAGATGATGGGGCACATGCAACAATTTTTCCTACCACATCAATATGTCCCCGGTTTTTGTACAACCCACTGATTTAGGGTGCCAGAGTTCCTTATACCTCCCCCTACCGGGCCTTTAAATTTTGAAGGTGCTAGAATATTTTTCAAATTTCTGTTCTTTTTAAAGACTACATTGGGTTTATCCTCTATAGCTTCTTTCAACCAGGGATCTGTCTTTAGTATTCCCCAATGTTTCTGTAGTGTTTTTCTAATAAATCCTGCACCCTCATTATATGTCGTGATGAATCTTACTTTCTTATTTAGGTCATTTTGATTTTGTTCTTTGTCCCTTTTGGGGAATAATAATTCCTCCCTTGTGCAATTCTCATTATGTTTCCTAGCTGCCCTAATGCTATCTTTTCCGTAATCTTTTTCAATAAATTTCTTTTCTAAGATATCTGCTTCATGATTATAATCCTCTAATTCAGTGCAGTTCCTGCGAATTCTGCGGAACTGTCCATTTGGAATGTTTTGTTTCCAGGAATTTTTGTGCCCACTATTGGCATTTAGAAAGCCATTACTATCCATTGGCTTTCTATAATTCCTGACTTTGATAGATTTTGACACCTGATCAACAAAAAATTCAACATCTAGGAACTCAATTTTTTCTTTCGACATTTTACTGGTAAACACTAGGTTGTATTGATTGTTGTTCATGTGTTTCACAAAATCTTGTGCAATTGCACTTTCTCCTCGCCAAATGATGATTATATCGTCGATATACCTCAGATATTGAATTATATTGTCTGAGTAAGGGTTGTTTGCCCATACCATGGACTCTTCAAACTGCGACATATACATGTTCGCATATGATGGAGCCATTGGGGTACCCATGGCGGTCCCTTGAATTTGTTTGTAAAATGAATTATTGAAACTGAAATAATTATTGCAAAGTATAAATCTAATACTGTCTTCTAAGAATTTTAGATGTTCTTTTATTATTCCACTATTTGACCCTGCCTGCTTAAAGGCTTCAATGCCCTTTTCGTGGGGGATGTTAGTGTACAATGAAGTAACATCGCACGTGATCCACAAATGGTCTTCCTCCCACTTTTTACCTTCTAATGATATTATAATGTCAGGTGTATCTTTAATAAAAGACTTAATCTTCTTGACCATCGGCTGCATGTAATGATCTATATAAGTGGACAAATTACTTGAAATAGAATCTATGCCGGAAATTATGGGGCGCCCAGGTGGATTTCTTGGGTCTTTGTGGATTTTGGGGATATGATAGAAAATGGGGATTTTTGGATGTGGGTTATAAATGTAGTTGAATTCATCATTGTTGAGAATTCCTACTTTCTTTGCCTCCATTAAAATGCCAAACAATACTTTATTATATTCTGTTGTTGGGTCCTTATCTAGCTTTACACATGTATCAGTATCCCGTAGTAATCGATATGCCTCATTTACATAATCCTCCTTATTCTGCACTATAATCCCTCCCCCTTTGTCAGCTTGTTTAATAACTAATTGATGGTTCTGTTTTAATTTATTTAACGACTGTCTTTCTTCCTTTTGCAAATTGTCCTTAAATTTAAATTTTTTATTGTGATTACCAGATTCAAAATATTTATTTAATTCCTCTGTAAGAAGTGAGTTAAATACCGGAATATATTCCCCCTGTGTATGAACAGGGTTGAAAGATGAAGGCCTCTTAAACTTACTATGTACAATTCCTGGTTGATCTTCATGTATATTTATTAAATAATATTTGTAGAAAGGTTTCAGATGTAAAGTGTATACATACATGCGCGCACACACACAATAATCTTTAAATAATTGTAGGAACGGTCCAGAAGTGCATATGTCATTCTCTTTGGCGTCATATATTTTGATAGAAAGACAGACATTTACAATAACAGTTTTGTATTTAGGATTGACTATTGTAATGTTAAAAAGGGATGTTGACATCTAAATTCACCGATATCAGCTGCTCCTAGTAAAAGAGTAACAAATTTCAAAATACTGTGTAAAATAAAATGATAGTTGGATCTTTTTGTATATTTGTATATTAGGAACACGGAATTACGTACCACAATGATGAGACAGACAGACACAGATAGACAGATGATGGATAGATAGAATATATAGAAAATCTTTTTCAAAGGTTCTGGGGGATCTCTTGGCAGTGATCCGGTCTCGAGGAATTGCAGGGGCGCTCTACCTGGAAGACATATTGGCTCAGGTGCCTTCTTTTCAACAAGCAAACTCTCACACAGAGGTCTTGTTGTCTTTTCTAAGTTCACACGGATGGGAAGTGAATCTGGGAAAGAGTCTACTTGTTCCAGCTATAAGGGTAGTTTTCTTAAGGACCATAATAATTTCCCTATCAATGAAAATATTTCAGACAGAGGTTAGAAGATCCAGAATTATTGCCTCTCTCTACAGTCTACTGTTCGGCCATCAGTGGCTCAATGTATGGAGGTAATTGGTCTGATGGTTGCTTCCATGGACAGCATTCCCTTTGCTCGATTCCATTTGAGAGCTCTGCAGTTTTGCATGCTCAGTCAATGGAACGGGGACCATGCGGATCTGTCTGAGGATAGCTCTAGCTCAGTCAACAAGAGACTCTCCCATGGTGGTTTTCTCAGGAACATCTGTCTCAGGGAACATGCTTTTGGAGACCTTCCTGGGTGATTGTGACCACGGATGCCAGCCTGCTTTGATGGGGAGCAGTCTGGGACTCGTTAAAGGCGCAGGGACTCGGGAGGAGTCTGCTCTTCCCATAAACATCTTGGAGTTGGGAGCGATTTACAATGCTCTGATGGCTTGGCCTCAACTGTCCTTAGCCCGGTTTATCAGGTTCCAGTCAGACAACAGAACCTCGTGACTTACATCAACCACCAGGGAGGAAAGGAGGTGGCTCGGATTATTCAGTGGGCGGAAGCTCACAATTGCTGTCTATCTGCCATCCTCATTCCAGGAGTAGGCAACTGGGAAGCGGATTTTCTGAGCAGACAGATTTTTTTTACCTCGGGGAGTGGGAACTCCATCCGGAGTTGTTCTCCAGCTTAATTCTCAGATGGGGGTGTTGGAGCTGGATCTGATGGAGTCTCGGCAGCATGCCAAGCTTCCAAGATAAGGTTCAAGGTCAAGGGATCCACAGGCCACTCTGATAGGGGAAAAAATGCACAAAGTCAATGTAGTCTGACTCCAGATAGGAGGTCTAATGCGGTAAGGATATATAACAATATACCTAAGTATAAATATATGACTACAATATATCTAAATTGACATACCTATGTGTGTGTATATCAACTTATGGTTAATAACTACCTATATTAACTCTATATGAACAGTATCGATCATTAAGAGAATAAGTGCATATACAGATATGAAATGTTCAAAAAAGTATCTTGATAGAGTTTAGTATATGTGTCAGAAAGTCCACCTGATGATACTCAGATGAAGCCGATATTTGATAGAAGGTTGCTCTCTCCTCACAAAAAAGATGTCAGGAATTCTGGAAGGATATGAAGAACAAGAGAGGCGCATGTGTGTACCAATAACACTAATGACAAGACCCAAATATAGCTCTAATCAGGGTACTCGCATTTGTGAGGAGCACTCAAACAGTGCTATTGGATACAGGCTGGATATTTTGCAGCAACCCAGCTCACTGTTCAGTCTTGGGTAACCAGAATATCTAGATAGGCAAATGAAACAGAAGGGGCGCCTGTGTGTGCCAGTAGTATATTATGATAATAAAAAGATTAAAACCCCTATTCAGGGTACTCACATTTAGGAGAAGCACTCAGACAGTGCTATTAGAATCAGGCTGGATAGTTGGCAGCAACCCAGCTTACTGGTCACAACGATATGCCAAGGCACAGGAACAGCAAAACCCCGGTATAGGACTGCAGCAACACAAAAAAAGCAGTCTCTGCAGCTGGAGGCTCCCAGTAGGAGTAATTAGTAAATAGGGCTAAATAAAATGAAGGTTCCAGAAATGTTAAGTAATAATAAAAACAGGTTTATTAAAAAGGATAATAAAATACCCTAAGGTGGGATATGCTAGCAGCCCACCTTAGCTTTATGCAATGCGT
Source organism: Bombina bombina (assembly GCF_027579735.1). Taxonomy (NCBI): domain Eukaryota; kingdom Metazoa; phylum Chordata; class Amphibia; order Anura; family Bombinatoridae; genus Bombina; species Bombina bombina. The sequence goes on along the minus strand of NC_069506.1, from coordinate 85,202,662 downwards.
TTCTCAGTGTATCAAAACACTGTTTCATAAAATACAAGCTAAAAAGTGCCTATAAATATACAAGCCCTACTAATCACAAGAACAAATTGGAAAACAATCAGTACATACACCTGGGAAACCACTACTGCAAGAGCAAATTCCCAGCAGATTTAACCCATTGTTACAAACTGCATACCTCATTCCATCATAGAGTTCATAGAAAATTGTATAAGATTATAAAAAAATTATATATTTGAAATGCATGTCATCAAAAATCGTGACAATGAAATAAAATAAACTACTGTAGCCCTAGATAAAAAGATATACATATATATAAAACTATCAAATTGAAAATTGAAAATCAAATCACTTGAATAAATGTATATGTGAACCCTTATATGTGTGCACTAAATCTTAAAGAACAATACTTTAAAGCTTATAATTGAACTATTTGTTAGACTCGCAATTGATACTTGTTATATAATGTATAAACGGACCTGTTCTCCGTTTTTACTAAAAGCCCATATAAATTGTAGGAAATCCTATGGAGACAAATGATCATAAAGAAAAAATAAGCGGCTTTGTTTTCATTTTTTTCCGAAAGTTAAAATCTCAGTGAATGTGTGAAAACTTGACATATCACCGTGGGTGTGTAAGGGGGGTGATAATGTGGCTGCCGATATTTGGCCAATCATGAGACATGTGAAAAGAAAAAAGAATGGAAAGTTGTGCCCCTTAGTAGACACAGCTAACTGATTGGAACCCATATCATCGTTATTTGAAAATGTGTTACCGCTGTTGGAACTAGGGGAGGAGATCAAATAACAGCTATGATCAGTGTAGAAATGGATCAAAAGATCGTGTGGTGTATTGATATATTATATTAAAAATGTTAAGTATAGAAGTGACTATTTATAACGTTAGTGTCACCTATGTTAATAATGATAATGGAGACCAAACTAAACGTGCTACTTTAGCGGTGCATCCAACACCTAATGTTAGGTGTAAGTAGTGGACCATAGGGGCTCTGGCGGGCCCTTGGTATTTCAGGCTGGGTTACCTGTTTCCTCCATTTGCTCTCCTTCCACGAGTCATTGCTCGTATCACAAAGGAGAGAGTGTCAGTAAGTCTAATATCCCTTGCATGGCCTTGCAGGATCTGGTATACAGACCTAGTGGAGATGTCGTCTCTCCCACCTTGTAGACTGTCTGAGGAAGGACCTTCTGATCGGGGTCCCTTCCTTTATCCAAATCTCGTTTCTCTTAAGCTGACTGCTTGGAGTTTGAACGCTTAGTCCTGTCTAAGCGTGTTTTTTCTGAGTCAGTCATTGAGACCATGATTCAGGCTCGCAAGCCTGTTACTAGAAAGATTTACCATAAAATATGGCACAAATATCTATCTTGCTGTGAATCCAAGGGCTACTTTTGAGTAGGGTCAGGATTCCTAAGATTTTGTCCTTTCTCCAGTAAGGTTTGGAGAAGGGTTTATCAATCAGTACCCCCAAAGGGTCATATTTCTGCACTATCTTTTTGGCTACTTAAGCGTCTGGCAGACGTGCCAGATGTGCAATCTTTTTGTCAGGCCTTGGTCAGAATCAGGCCTGTGTTTAAATCTGTTACTCCTCCTTGGAACCTTAACCTTGTTCTCAAGGTTTTTGCAACTGGCTTTGTTTGAGCCATTGCATTCCATAGATATTAGATTGTTATCTTGGAAGTTTTTGTTTCTTGTTGCTATCTCTTCTGCGCGGAGAGTCTCGGAACTCTCGGCTTTGCAGTGTGATTCGCCTTCTCTTATCTTTCATGCTGATAAGGTGGTTCTTTGTATTAAGTTAAGTTTCCTTCCTAAGGTTGTTAATGATAGAAATATTAATCAGGAAATGGTTGTTCATTCACTATGTCCTAATCCATAATCTCATAAGGAACGTTTGTTGCACAACTTGGGTGTTGTGCGTGCTATTAAATTCTTTTTACAGGTGACTAAAGATTTTCACCAGTCTTCTGCCCTGTTTGTTTGTTTCTCATTGAAACGTAAAGGTCAGAAAGCTACTTCTCTTTCTCTCTGGTTGAGAAGTATAATTCGTTTGGCTTATGAGACTGCTGGTCAGCAGCCTCCTGAGATAATTACAACTCATTCCACTAGAGCTATCTCCTTTTCTTGGGCTTTCAAAAATGAAGCTTCTCTAGATTTGCAAGGCTGCAACTTGGTCCTCTTTGCATACTTTTTCCAAATTTGATACTTTTGCCTCGGACGAGGCTTCTTTTGGAAGAAAGATTCTTCAAGCGGTGATGCCTTCCGTTTAGGTCTACCTGTCTTGTCCCTCCCTAGTCATCTGTGTCCTCTAGCTTGGGTATTGGTTTCCAACAGTAATTGATGACACAGTGGACTCACCATACCTTGGAAAGAAATCAAAATTTATACTTATCTGATAAATTTCTTTCTTTCCGGATATAGTGAGTCCACGGCCCTGCCCTTCATTTTAAGACCGTTATTTTTTTTATTTTTTTTTAAACTTTATTTTTGAAAATTTTCTTCTCAGGGTAAACTTGATCAGCACCACATAGCATTACACAATAATGTTCATCATTAGACATAACAGTGTATAGCATAGTATAGTCTTTTCAAAGTGGTTGAGTCTTTTTCGAGTTCATAAAGTCTTTTCTTGAGCCATGTGAAGCGGCCAAGCCCCCTGTGTACTTAAAACATTTAAAATAACACAACAAAACAGTACAAAACTAAACAGAACAACAACAAAAAATAAATAATAAATAAATAACGGCAACCAGCATCAATAAGACTAGGGACGTTGTAGAGTTATACAATTCAAGGTGCATTAGAAATTTACTCTAAGGCATTGACCGCACATTGGTGAGTTCCTCATTAATACTTGTGTAAGTCTCATCCTGCGCCAAGTATATTTGTGCGTATTCAGGCCTGCTATAAAGGTCGGCAATATTGAAAGACCATGATCAGAGCTAAAATCAGATGCAGTAGTGCCAACAGTTAACATATAACATAAAACAGTCTAGATACCTTCGCTATTTAAATGCAGTTGTATTCGGGCTTCTGCTACGGCGGAGGGCTGTGATCTCAGTTCGTGGTTCTCCTCATTTGGTTAATGGTCCCTCAAGTAAGTCAGTCATGGTCAGTTTAAGAGTCAGAGTCAGACTCTGTAATACACCAGCGTCCACGTAAGTTTTCATTCAGCATGAATACAGAGTGTTCAAAGGGACGCAATCGTTTTTTCCTGAGACCCCTCGGCAAGTACAGTATGTATGGATCCCACTTGTTCATGAATGGCTTAATTCTAGCTTTGTGATTACTTTGTGTGTCTGCATGTTCTGCCAGGAATTGCTGGTATATTGCGTGAGTTAGTTTTTTGAAAGGGGGTTCCCTATTCTTAGCCCAGTATTGTAGGATTAATTTCCTAGCCATCAGCACTACTAAGTTAAAGAACTTTTGATGGTTGGGAGATGGAGAGGTGTCCTGAAAGAGGAATATATCGGCTGCAGTTAGAGTTATGTCAGTTGTGAGTACTTTTGACAACCAAAATCTGATCTTGCCCCAAAATCTCCGCAGTTTCGGGCAGTCCCAGACCAGGTGTATCAAATCTGGGGTAGGCGCCAAGCACTTAGAGCATTCATTTACAGGGTCCTGAACCCATTTAGATCGGATTTTAGGTGTTATGTATGCGTGGTGCAAAAATTTTATTTGTGTTTCTCGCAGGCCCGCTGAAAGGGTGGTTGCTCTGACTGCTGATATACTGTGTATGATATGTTCTTTTGTGACCTCAGGGAGCCTCTGTCCCTGCCATTTAGTAATGATGTCCTGCATTGTTTGTGATTCGTGATATGTAACTATTAGCTTATAGATGGGGGATATGGAGTGATGTCCCTGAGAGGCTAGGTTACAGAGAGCGGCAATCTTGGTTATGTCTAGGGAAGTTAATCCCTCATTCAGAAGGCTTTGCACATAGTGTCTACTTTGGAAATAAGCGAATCTGTGTGTGGTAGGGAGGGCGTACTGCGTTTGTAGGTCAGTGAAGAGGAGCACCTGTTGTGTCATAGGGTTAATCAATTGTGCTACCGTGGTCAACCCCCGGTGTTCCCAATGTTTAAAAACAGCTGTGGTATACCCTGGGATGAAGTTGGGGTTTCCTTGGAGCGGCAAGTATTTGCTAAATGTGAACTCTATCCCCCATGTTTTACAAAGCTTGGCCCAGGCTCTCAACGGGTCCCTTAATAGTATGTTTTGTTTATATGTGGGGGAAGTGTTGCCAACGGTGTGTGCGGTAGGAAAGCCGGATGTATGGGTGTTAGGAGTTCCCGTTCCACGGGGGGGGGGGAGAAGTAGTCTGATTGGGTCAACCACCCCACCACTATCTTAGACAGGGATGCCCAGTTGTACCATTTAAGATTGGGAAGACTGAGTCCATCCGAATTGACTGGCATTCTTAGGTGGAGCCTATTAATTCTCGGTTTCCTATGTTGCCAGACAAATTTACCGAACAGGGCCGACAGGGTGTTGAGGTCTCGTTTGGTCAACAAGAGAGGGAGCATCTGTAATGGGTAAAGCAATTTCGGTCGAATAATCATTTTCAAGAGTTGGATTCTACCCGTGAGAGATAGTGGTAAATTTCTCCAGCCTGTCATCTGACTCTGAATGTGGGTTAGTGTTTTGCCTATATTTAGGTGGTACAATTTATTCATGTCAGTGTGTAGGTGTATCCTAAGTATGTGAAGGTGCCCGTAGTCACTTTCAGGTCAATGCCCTGCAGTTGGGTTTTTTTTGTGTTGCGTAACCATGTTAGTTCGGATTTGTCTATGTTGATTTTGTATCCGGAAACAGCACTCAATTTATCTAAGATGCGCAATAGCTCGGGCATGTTGGTGTGTGGGTTGGAGACATATAAGAGGAGGTCATCAGCGTATAAAGATAAGTGTACAGTCTGTCTATGAATTTTTAGGCCCTCACTGTGCTGGCGAATATAGCATGCTAGAGGCTCTATCGCCAGGTTGAAGAGCAACGGTGATAGGGGGCACCCCTGTCTGGTTCCCCTTTCCAGGCGGAATGAGGGGGATATCTGACCGTTAATGAGTATAGAAGCTGAGGGTGATACATATAGTTGTTGGAGTGCATTAAGGAAGTTCCCAGATATGCCAAACTTTTCCAGAGAGGTATAAAGATGGTCCCACTCTATTCTATCGAACGCCTTTTCGGCGTCCAAGGCGAGTAGGCATGCATCTACGTTGGGTTTCTGATGGTCTGTATAGTATGAGTTGCAGTAATGGGATATGACAGCAAGTGTTTTCCTAATGTTAATTACTGAGGTTCGATGCTTAATGAAGCCAGTCTGGTCTGGGTGCACCAGGTCTGGTAGTACTTCCGCCAATCTGTCTGCCAGGATTTTGTTATATAACTTGTAATCACTGTTACAGTGAGATCGGTCTATATGGGGAGGGTAGTGTATGGTCTCTATTGGGCTTTGGTAGGATACAAATATTAGCGTCAGTGAATCTCGCATCTGGGGTAGATTTCCCTAGCAGATAGCTAGTATAGGTGGAAGCTAGTACTGGGGCTATGTCAGTGCTAAGAATCTTATAATACTCAATAGGGAGGGAGTCCCGGCCTGCAGCTTTTCCTATTTTTGAGGTACCGATGGCTCTCAGCACTTACTGCACATGTATGGGGGAATTGAGACTATCTCTCTGGGTTTCCGACAATTGAGGTATTATAACATTACTCCAAAATGTGTGCTTGTCTTCTTCCTTTATGTTTTGGCTAGTGTATAGTGATTTGTAATATGCTGTGAATTCCCTCATTATATCTTTGGTGTCCGTCTTAAGGTGTGTCCCAGATTTAATTGCAGTTATGATGGATTTAGGTGTGTGGAGTTTCACCAAATTTGCTAGAAGTCTACCAGCCTTGTTCCCATGTCTGTAAAACCTACCCTGCCGGTGTATGTTAAACTTATGGTCTAGGATCTGCAAGTGTGAGTCTCTCTCTTTCTTAGCATCGTAATACTTCTGGCGGTTCAGTGTTGTAGGACTAGTTAGGTAGGTATTGTAGGCATCAGTCAAGTTAGAGAGGAGTTGTGTGGTGACTTTAGTTTGCGACCTAGCGTGATGTGATGTATAAGCTGTGATTCTTCCCCTAATAACTGCCTTGGAAGCATGCCAAAACAAATCAGGGTTGGCTCTGTGTCGGTCATTATCAAAGGTGTATTCTAGCCAGAAGGCCTTCAGGTGTTGCCGAAAATTGCATTAGTGTATAAATATGAGGGGAACTTCCAAGCCTTTTGGGAAGGAGGCACTCTACGTGGTTGCAGCGTTAATTTTATGGGGGCATGATCTGATATTGTGATTGGGAGGATGGAGCTGTCTAGGATGTTAGGAGCAAGTTGAGGGGATGTGAGGAAGTAGTCAATGCGTGAGAAAGTGTGGTGCGTCTTAGAGACGCAAGTATAGTCCCTGTGGTCTGGGTGTTGGGATCTCCAAAGGGCATGTAGCCCTAGCCCATCTCTGAACGTAGATATTATTTGTATTTCTTTTTTGTGTTTGGGATGTGATCTTTGCTTTGTAGGGGGGAGGGCTGGGTCAGGGAATCTGTCTAATGGACAAGCTTGCGCCATATTAAAGTCCCCTCCCACTATTACTGGGGAGTCTGAGTGTTGGGCAATGAGTGATTGTAATGACGCCCGGAACACCTGGTCAGAATGATTAGGGCCGTATACATTACATAGTTGAAATTTATGTGTGTCAACATGGATGGTAGTAAAAATGTAGCGTCCTTTGTCATCAATTTTTGTATTAGAAAAGGTTACTGGCAGGTTTTTGCGTATTAAGATTGCCACCCCACACTTCCTTCCCTCCGAGGGGGAGTAAAAGATGTGCCCTACCCACCTTATTTTTAATTTCTCGTGTTCCTCTGCCGTGAGATGCGTTTCCTGCAGTAAGGCAATGTCTGCATGTATTGAATTAAGATATTGAAGGATTTTGCTCCTCTTGGCTGGGGAGGTTAATCCCCCCACATTCCAAGACACTACATTAATTTTTATGGCCATATGAGGGGTTAGTGGGACAGTAGGGGCAGCGGATCTGTGTGGGGATAAGGGAAGAAGGCAGTGTTGGGGGTAGTGGTCGTAACCTGGGTATGCAGAGTGTCGTGGGAGAAGGAGTGGAGGAATATAGTGACATTACATATGTAACCTGTTGTGTGGTGTAGTGGAGGAGAAGACTTACATACATCACTGGCGAGAGGTGATCGGACAAGATGTTTGTCAGTGATCTAAATATCTGTTTGCAGTCAGCCCATCCGCCGAGCTCAGCCCATGAGTATTCTGCTAGAGGAGAAGGAAAAAAGAAAGTTAAGGCATACAGTGGTATGTAGTTTATAAGCAAGGGGCGATATTGGTGCGGCATATTATGGGGGTTAACCATTACATGATAGCTGAGGGTTAGAGAACATGCATTGATGTTAACTAAGCCAGACATATAAGCAATATATGAAGTACCTGAGAATGTAGAGAAGTATACAAAAGAAGTATAATAAAACAGTAAAAAAACAACAGCAGCAACAGCCTGCAATAACTTGTTTTCTAGTGAGGTAGGAGCCTCAGTAGTGCAGAGAACAGTTCTCAGCAAGGGCCACTCCTGCGCCCAACCAGTGTCCTGAAGACTAGTTTTCCAAGGGGTGGCCACACCAGCGATGGGAGGATCTTCGGCTTTGAAAACCTCCTGTGTCATGCGACATGTGTGTCCATAACCCATCATCTTGAAAAAGAAAACCAGATAATGATGCTGCATATGACCAAATCTATGGATCAGCTTGTTGTTTCTCCGCTTCTAGAAAGGCTTTCAGTTCTTTAGGAGAGCGGAAGAACTTGGCACCCCTAGAGGTCTGTAGTCTGAGTTTGGCGGGATAAAGAAGCGCTACTTGCCTGCCCTCCTCGTACAGCTTGGAGCAATAGGGGGTAAATTCTTTGTGCAATTTGGTTACTTCTGCTGAGAAGTCCTGAAACAGCAGGAGCTTTTTCCCTTCAAAAAGAAAATCGGCGTCATGTGACCTATAGGCCCTTAGTAAGGCAAGCTTTTCTTGGTAGTTCAGGCATTTAAATATGACCTGGCGGGGCCTGTTTGCTGAAGTAGTGGAGAGGCCGTTGTCTGGGCCAATACGGTGGGCTCTTTCCACGTCTATTGGAAGACGGTCCGGATCAATGCCTAGAAGTCTTGGAAATGTTAGGGCTGTGAATTCCAGCAGATCTTTGTTCCTGATGTTTTCTGGGACTCCAATTATGCGGAGGTTGTTTCGCCTGCTACGGTTCTCAAGGTCATCTACCTTGTCCTGTAGCACCTGATTCTGACGTAGCAATTGTCTGAGGGAGGTAGAAGTATTGTTCTGGCTGTCCTCTATGTCTGAGATCCTCTGTTCTGCCTGATTCATCCTTGTAGAAAATTGGCGCACCTCACTAGTTAGGGTGTCCATGCCTGCTTGGAGGGATTCCATTTTAGGCAAAAAAAAATGATTTTAACTCTTAGTAGTAGGTTTGTTGATTCATTAATCGTTGAATGAGAGGAGCCTGGGGAGGGGGGATTTTCAATCTGTGATTCTGTGACATGTCGCTGCCTCCTGTCGGTTTGTTTTGATTTTGAGGTCATCTTGCCCTCTAGTGTGTTAGTGAGAGGTTTGAAGTATTTATCAACCTTCATGTGAGGTGTAAAAGGCACTGATATTACAATAACACAGTTCAGATAGAGATAAAGCTTAATATGTTTGTGCCGCTAGGTGTCGCTGTTGGTTTATAGATGGTGGGCAGCAGAAGGAATATGTGAGAGGGTTTGCAGGGATCCTTTTTATTTTGTTTTATGGGTGGCTGTGATAAACCTTCTTTCAGGTCTTGAGCTCAGTCCGTACATGCCCCACAGCATTCTTTTAGAATAAAAAGTTTGAGTATCATGTGCTTTAGCCTCTATAACGTTTAGATATCCCCAGCACTGAAATGTGAAATCATCTAGAGTTCAGCTAGTTTGTGCAGGTGTGCTGTATTAGGATAGGGCTAGCAATAAAGTCTGTATTGTTGTTTACTCTGCATGTGTTGCTAACCGGGGCCTCCCTTTGCTTTAATTCTCACCCCGTTACCTTAAGTGTGACACTGCTCCTGTGTCCACCCCTCAGTTGTGCTCTTTGATGCAGGCCTCTCCTCTGCTGCCTGCGCACCATCCGGTGTTAGGATCTTCTGAATTGGGGCACAAGCGACCCTCTAGCAAGTTCAGGTGTGGGGTCTGTGTAGTGGAGGTTTGCTCCAGTATGGCTCCCAGCAGTTTAGGTGTGGCCCCGCTCCCGTGTCTATCTCCCCACTGTGTCTCTCGTTGTTTGTTGGTTCCCTGTTACCTGTGTACCATTCGGCGCTGGGTTTGTCCGTGCCTAGGTACCCGCTACCTCCCAGCAAGCTCCGATGTGCGGTCTGCGTCCTGAGGGCCTTCCCCAATATGGCACCCGGCAGTTGTGGCTTTTCCGCGCGATAATGCGCAACGGCTCCTTCCGAGAGCAAGGGCGATGTGGGGCCCTTCACTAGAGGTTGCCATTAAGGGCTTACTAATGCCCAACAAGGCTGATGTGTGGGAAGACGGCAGACAGCAGGATTAATGAAGATTGTAGCTCTTAGAACACGGAGCTCTCACTCCTTGCTGCCTGCCGTTAGCTCCGCCCACCGGAAGTCAAGACCGTTATTTTTTGCAAAACCTCAGGCACCTCTACACCTTGTTACTACTTTTTTTTTTTTTTCCATTTACCTTTGGTCGAATAAATGGGGTTTTTGGGAAGGGGAGTGATACTTAACAGCTTGGCTGTGGTGCTCTTTTCCTCCTCCTGCTGGCCAGGAGTGATATTCCCAACAGTAATTGATGAAGAAATTTATCAGGTAAGCATACATTTTGTTTTTTCATGAGGTCAAATCTGTCCTTTGAACTAACTAGTCTTTCATTCTGTGGGTAGTCTCTACTGGTACTATCAATCAAGAAGGGCAATTTCCACTTCTTGGACTTATTGTGATGAAGCTTCTATAGACCAGATATGCACGGTGGCTACTTGGTCTTCTTTAGACTCTTTTACTATTTTTTACAACTTTACCATATTTATGCCTCTTCAGAGTACTTTGGGCTGCAGTGTCTGATCAGTAACATTTCTACCTGAATTGTGTTACCCTCCTAATCATCGTGGTCTTGTGAACTTCACTGCTTAGGCATATGATCCTACATGTGATGACCTTGTGGACTCTCACGATCTTATGAAAGAAAACAATTTATACTTACCTGATTAATTCCTGACAGTCTGAGCCCTGCCCTTCTTTTTTAATACAGTTGGAGGCAGATCTTGTTTTGCACTCTTTGGTCCTTTCCTGATTTTCCAATTTCCTCCTCTAATACCATATAAGTATGACTGGTATTGCTGGTGAAATATGAATGAATTAAAGCTCTTTTCTGTCCTGTTTTTCTGCTTTCCTTCCATCTTCTTGGCATATTCATGACTGAGGGAAAGTAAGAGGAATTAAAGCACTGTGATGACCTTGTAGAATCTCACATCCCGAAATAAATGAATTTTTCAGGTGGTGATGATACTGTGTGTGTGTGTATGTATATATATATATGTATGTATATATATATATATATATATATATATATATATATCCAACAAAGAAAAAGGTATCCAGGCTGAGTTAAAAATAAAACGTCCTTTATTCAAATTCCACTTGGGATAAAAACGAATGCATGGGGGTCCAGCACAAACAAAGTGAACAAATACTCAGCTAACATGTTTCGGTCAAAACCGTAATCATAGCTTAAGTGAGTACAATGTGCTGGCTATTTAAAAACCTAGAAGAGCTCTCATTGGATAGAATTAAAACCAATAGATAAGGTCACAATGTTCAATCAATCAGGTAATAAACCTCAAAACTATATACCCTGTCATAAACCTAAGTAAAATACAAAACATATATCTTTTACAGCCTATATAAAGATAGACAAAACTAGATGAATAGATATATCTCTCATAAGTATATCATAATAGATATCATAATTACATATCATCAATTATACATCATATCATAAGAACCTCCAATGACTGGAACACAGCCACTATGAACTCCTGCATGGAAGTCAGACCTTAAAAGGGGGGGGGGCAAAGCATGAATATTTGTATATACATTGTCTATTAAAGAAAAAAGCAAACCTATATATATACATTGCAATGCAAGGTGCTGTAACACTATCCAGTTAGTCAAGGCACTAGTCTTATTAAACATACGTAAGTATCAAACCACATTTGCAAAAAGTAGATCATGTGTATTCATCCATTAAATAATGACTATTAAGACTTATGCTTTTGTTGGATTATGCATTACATATATACATATGTATACACTTACTAAGAAGTATATGATATATTAAGTGTAAGATGTAAGTTGTATCCTTGTATTAAATAACAGTGACTATTAAGACTTATACTTATGTTGGATTATACATTACATATATATATACTTACTAGAGAGTATATGATATATAAAATGGGTTAAAATAGGTATAGAAGGGAAAAGGGAAACAGTACTGGGCAAGACCAGATAGTATCAAGGGGAATAGATTACTTCCAATAATTGATCAAATCGTATTCGGAATCGAGTCCCCGTGGTACTCTAGTCTGTAGTTTAAAAATCCAAAACATCTCACGTTTGCCCAGTAACTGGTCCCTGTCTCCTCCTCTTGAGGGTGGTTTTACCCATTCAATAGCTTGCCACCTGAATGTGGCGTTGCTTTTGTTGTGTATATTCTTGAAATGTTTAACCAGTGGGGTGCTTGCTTCACCTAATTTTATGGTGGACAAATGATTCCTAATCCTAGTATTGACCTCAGTTGTGGTGAGTCCTACGTATTGAAGGTGGCACTCCTATGCAAGAAAGGAGATAAATCACATAGGAGGATGTACCGTTGAGACAGAAAGAGATTTTAAAAGTCTCCCTAGTAACTTCAGACCTGAATTCATCAGATACAATGATAAATTCACAAGGCCTGCACCTTGTCCTGCCACACCTGTACATCCCCCTATGGCATAACCAAGAGCTTTTTCCTCTTAGACGGCGAATTTTGCGCTGGTTTGGTATCCTATATACGGCGTAACCTAGAAGTTACGCTCGTATATTTCTGCCTTCGCCCGTAGTTTTTTGGGCCATAGGCAGGTATACCAAATCAGCGCAGTTTGGTATCCAAATTGAGAAATCTTACTCCATTTTCACCTCGCCACAAATTGTAGCCGTAGTAAGCCTTACGCTGTCTATTGGAGCCCCGTAACTCCCTAAACTACCTGCAAAATAAACCTAACACCTAACGCATGCGCAATGTCTATCTACCTGTCAACCACGATCCCACGCCGCAATCCCTAATAAAGTATTTATCCCCTAAACCGCCGCTCCCGGACCCCGCTGCCACCTACAATAAAAGTATAACCCCCTAAGGTGATCCCCCTACACCGTCGCCAGCTACATTACATACCCCCTAATGTGAGCCCCTTACACCGCTGCCATCTACCTTACCTACCCACTAAAGTGAGCCCCTTACACCGCCGCCATCTACCTTACCTACCCCCTAAAGTTAGCCCCTTACACCGCCGCCATCTACCTTACCTACCCCCTAAAGTGAGCCCCTACCCCGCCGCCATCTACCTTAGCTACCCAATAAAGTGAGCTCCTACCCCACCGCCATCTATTTTAAAAATATTAACCCCTAATTTAATCCCCCTACACCACCGCCACCTATATTAAACACATTAACTCCTAATCTAATCCCCATACACTGCCGCCAGCTATATTAACTATATTAACCCTAATTATATTAGGGTTAATATAGTTATTATATTATATATATTAACTATATTAACCCTAATTATATTAGGGTTAATATCGTTATTATATTATATATATATTAAGTATAATAACCCTATCTAACTCTAACATCCCTAACTAAATTCTTATTAATATTAATTAGATTTATTTTAATATTAATTAAAATATTCCTATTTAAATCTAAATACTTACCTATAAAATAAACCCTAAGATAGCTACAATGTAATTAATAATTACATTGTAGCTATTTTAGGGTTTATATTTATTTTACAGGTAACTTGGTATTTATTTTAACTAGGTACAATAGCTATTAAATAGTTAATAACTATTTAATAGCTACCTAGTTAAAATAATTACCAATTTACCTGTAAAATAAATCCTAACCTAAGTTACAAATACATCTAAACTATCAATAAATTAAATAAACTACAAATATCTAAACTTAAATACAATTAAATAAACTAAACTAAATTACAAAAAAAACAAACACTAAATTACAAAAAATAAAAAAAGATTACAAGATTTTCTCCAACATTGGTGTGTCCGGTCCACGGCGTCATCCATAACTTGTGGGAATATTCTCTTCCCCAACAGGAAATGGCAAAGAGCACAGCAAAAGCTGTCCATATAGCCCCTCCCAGGCTCCGCCCCCCCAGTCATTCTCTTTGCCGCTCTGAACAAGTAGCATCTTCACGGAGATGGTGAAGAGTATGTGGTGTTTAGTTGTAGTTTTTTATTCTTCTATCAAGAGTTTGTTATTTTAAAATAGTGCTGGTATGTACTATTTACTCTGAAACAGAAAGAGATGAAGAGTTCTGTTTAAAAGAGGAGTATGATTTTAGCAGCAGTAACTAAAATCAATTGCTGTTCCCACGCAGGACTGTTGAGATATGAGAGAACTTCAGTTGGGGGGAACAGTTTGCAGACTTTTCTGCTCAAGGTATGACTAGCCATTTTTCTAACAAGACTGTGTAATGCTGGAAGGCTGTCATTTTTCCCCTCATGGGGATCGGTAAGCCATTTTATTAGACTGAGAAAGTATAAAGGGCTTATTATGGGCTATTAACTGGTGGACACTCTTAAGGGCTAAATCGATTGTTTATTTAAGTTATATTTGAAAGTTTGAAGTAATTTTCACACTTTTATTGTTTGGGGGAACGTTTTTATCGCCAGGCACTAATTTAGACACCTTCCCAGTCAGGAAGGGCCTTCACTATAGTAGGCAGAGCCTCATTTTCGCCCCATTATTGCGCAGTTACTTTTGAGTACAGTGCATGCAGCTGCATGTGTGAGGGTCTGGTATCCACTGAAAACGTTCCTAGAAGGCTTGAATTGGTATTGTATACCCCCCTGGGATTGGTAAAGTCGCAACAAAGGCTGTGGCTGGGACTGTAGTGGGGTTAAAATTACAAACGGCTCCGGTTTCCACATTTTAAGGGTTAACAACTTGAAAATTGGGGTGCAATACTTTGAATGCATTAAGACACTGTGGTGAAAATTTGGTAAAGATTGGATTCCTTCATAGTTTTTCACATATTCAGTAATAAAGTGTGCCCTGTTTAACATTTAAAGAGACAGTAACGGTTTTGTTTTAAAACGTTTTTTTGTGCTTTAACCAGTTTAAGCCTGTTTAACATGTCTGTACCTTCAGATAGATCATGTTCTGTATGTATGGAGGCCAAGGTGGTCCCCCCTTCAGATGTATGTGATGATTGTGCCATAGCGTCCAAACAAAGTAAGGACAGTACTGTCACATTTAATAAGGTTGCCCAGGATGATTCCTTAGATGAAGGAAGTAAACATAGTTCTGCATCCTCTTCTTCTGTATCTATACCAGTTAAGCCCACGCAGGCGTCCCCTAGTACTTCTAGTACGCCAATGCTTATTACTATGCAACAATTGACGGCAGTAATGGATAACTCCATAGCTAATATGTTATCTAAAATGCTAGGATTTCAGAGAAAGCGCGATTGCTCAGTTTTAAACACTGTAGAGCAGGAGGACGCTGATGATAATTTATCTGTCATACCCTCACACCAGTCTGAAGTGGCAGTGAGGGAGGGTTTGTCAGATGGAGACATTTCTGATACAGGAAGATTTTCTCAGCAGGCAGAACCTGATGTTGTGACATTTAAATTTAAATTAGAGCATCTCCGCGCATTACTTAAGGAGGTGCTATCTACTCTGGATGATTGTGACAATATGGTCATCCCAGAAAAATTGTGCAAGATGGACAAGTTCCTAGAGGTCCCAGTGCACCCTGATGCCTTTCCAATACCTAAAAGGGTGGCGGACATTGTGAATAAGGAGTGGGAGAAACCAGGCATACCCTTTGTCCCTCCTCCTATATTTAAGAAATTGTTCCCCATGGTCGACCCCAGGAAGGACACATGGCAAACAGTCCCTAAGGTCGAGGGGGCGGTTTCTACTCTAGCCAAATGCACGACCATTCCCATTGAGGACAATTGTGCTTTTAAAGATCCTATGGATAAAAAATTGGAGGGTTTGCTTAAAAAGATTTTTGTACAGCAAGGATACCTCCTTCAACCTATTTCGTGCATTATTCCTGTCACTACAGCAGCGTGGTTCTGGTTCGAGGAACTGGAAAAGTCGCTCAGTAGAGAGACTCCATATGAGGAGGTTATGGACAGAATTCACGCACTTAAGTTAGCTAATTCCTTTATTTTAGACGCCGCTTTGCAGTTAGCGAGATTAGCGGTGAAAAATTCAGGGTTTGCAATTGTGGCGAGTAGAGCGCTCTGGTTAAAGTCTTGGTCGGCGGATGTATCTTCCAAGACAAAATTGCTTAATATCCCTTTCAAAGGTAAGACCCTTTTTGGGCCGGAATTGAAAGAAATTATTTCAGACATCACTGGGGGAAAGGGCCATGCCCTCCCACAAGATAGGCCTTTCAAGGCTAAGAATAGGTCCAATTTTCGTTCCTTTCGCAATTTCAGGAACGGACCGGCTTCCAACTCTACAGCCTCTAGACAAGAGGGTAACGCTTCCCAGACTAAACCAGCCTGGAAACCAATGCAAGGCTGGAACAAGGGTAAACAGGCCAAGAAGCCTGCTGCTGCTACCAAAACAACATGAAGGGGTAGCCCCCGATCCGGGACCGGATCTAGTAGGGGGCAGACTCTCTCTCTTTGCTCAGGCTTGGGCAAGAGATGTTCAGGATCCCTGGGCATTAGAAATAGTCTCTCAGGGTTATCTTCTAGAATTCAAGGAACTACCCCCAAGGGGAAGGTTCCACATGTCTCACTTATCTTCAAACCAAATAAAGAGACAGGCATTCTTACATTGTGTAGAAGACCTGTTAAAGATGGGAGTGATACACCCAGTTCCAACTGTGGAACAAGGTCAGGGGTTTTACTCAAATCTGTTTGTAGTTCCCAAAAAAGAGGGAACTTTCAGACCAATTCTGGATTTAAAAATTCTAAACAAATTTCTCAGAGTTCCATCGTTCAAAATGGAAACCATTCGAACAATTTTACCTACAATCCAGGAGGGTCAATATATGACTACCGTGGATTTAAAGGACGCGTATCTACATATTCCTATCCACAAAGATCATCATCAGTTCCTAAGGTTCGCCTTTCTGGACAATCATTATCAGTTCGTGGCTCTTCCATTCGGACTAGCCACTGCTCCCAGAATTTTCACAAAGGTGCTTGGGTCCCTTCTAGCGGTTCTAAGACCAAGGGGCATTGCAGTGGCACCTTATCTGGATGACATTCTAATTCAAGCGTCGTCTCTTTCCAAGGCAAAGGCTCATACAGACATTGTTCTAGCCTTTCTCAGATCTCACGGGTGGAAGGTGAACGTAGAAAAGAGTTCACTATCTCTGTCGACAAGAGTTCCCTTTTTGGGGACAAAAATAAATTCTTTAGAAATGAAGATCTTCTTGACAGAAGTCAGAAAGTCAAAGCTTCTAAACGCTTGTCAAGTTCTTCTCTCTATTCTGCAGCCTTCCATAGCTCAGTGCATGGAAGTAATAGGATTGATGGTTGCAGCAATGGACATAGTTCCTTTTGCTCGAATTCATCTAAGACCATTACAACTGTGCATGCTCAATCAGTGGAATGGGGACTATGCAGACTTGTCTCCTCAGATTCAAGTAGACCAGTTAACCAGGGACTCACTCCGTTGGTGGTTGACTCAGGATCACCTGTCCCAGGGAATGAGTTTCCGCAGACCAGAGTGGGTCATTGTCACGACCGACGCCAGTCTATTAGGCTGGGGCGCGGTCTGGGACTCCCTGAAAGCTCAGGGTCTATGGTCTCGGGAAGAGTCTCTTCTCCTGATAAACATCCTGGAACTAAGAGCGATATTCAATGCTCTCCAGGCTTGGCCTCAACTAGCGAAGGCCGGATTCATAAGATTCCAGTCGGACAACATGACTACTGTAGCTTACATCAATCATCAAGGGGGAACAAAGAGTTCCTTGGCGATGACAGAGGTATCCAAGATCATCAAATGGGCGGAGGATCACTCCTGCCACCTATCTGCAATTCACATCCCAGGAGTAGACAACTGGGAAGCGGATTATCTGAGTCGTCAGACTTTTCATCCGGGGGAGTGGGAACTCCACCCGGAGGTTTTTGCCCAGTTAACCCAATTATGGGGCATTCCAGACATGGATCTGATGGCGTCTCGTCAGAACTTCAAAGTTCCTTGCTACGGGTCCAGATCCAGGGATCCCAAGGCGACTCTAGTGGATGCATTAGTGGCGCCTTGGTCGTTCAACCTAGCTTATGTGTTTCCACCGTTCCCTCTCCTTCCCAGGCTTGTAGCCAGGATCAAACAGGAGAAGGCCTCAGTGATTCTGATAGCTCCTGCGTGGCCGCGCAGGACTTGGTATGCAGACCTGTTGAATATGTCATCGGCTCCACCATGGAAGCTACCTTTGAGACAGGATCTTCTAGTACAAGGTCCATTCGAACATCCAAATCTAGTTTCTCTGCAGCTGACTGCTTGGAAATTGAACGTTTGATTTTATCCAAGCGTGGGTTTTCAGATTCAGTGATAGATACTCTGGTCCAAGCCAGAAAACCTGTGACTAGAAAGATTTACCATAAGATATGGAAAAGATTTATCTGCTGGTGTGAATCCAAGGGATTCTCCTGGAGTAAGATTAAAATTCCTAAGATCCTCTCCTTTCTCCAAGAAGGTTTGGATAAGGGATTGTCAGCGAGTTCTCTAAAAGGACAGATTTCTGCTTTATCTGTCTTGTTACACAAACGACTGGCAGCTGTGCCAGATGTACAAGCTTTTGTACAGGCTTTGGTCAGAATCAAGCCTGTTTACAGACCTTTGACTCCTCCCTGGAGTCTAAATTTAGTTCTTTCAGTTCTTCAAGGGGTTCCGTTTGAACCCTTGCATTCCATAGATATCAAGTTACTATCTTGGAAAGTTCTGTTTTTGGTTGCTATTTCTTCTGCTAGAAGAGTTTCTGAATTATCTGCTTTGCAATGTAATCCACCCTATCTGGTATTCCATTCAGATAAGGTTGTTTTGCGTACCAAGCCTGGTTTTCTTCCAAAAGTTGTTTCCAACAAGAATATTAACCAGGAAATAGTTGTTCCTTCTTTGTGTCCGAATCCAGTTTCATAGAAGGAACGTTTGTTACACAATTTAGATGTAGTCCGTGCTTTAAAGTTCTATTTAGAAGCAACAAAGGATTTCAGACAAACTTCTTCTTTGTTTGTCGTTTATTCTGGTAAGAGGAGAGGACAAAAAGCTACTGCTACCTCTCTTTCTTTCTGGCTGAAAAGCATCATCCGATTGGCTTATGAGACTGCCGGACGGCAGCCTCCTGAACGTATCACAGCTCACTCTACTAGGGCTGTGGCTTCCACATGGGCCTTCAAGAACGAGGCTTCTGTTGATCAGATATGTAAGGCAGCGACTTGGTCTTCTCTGCACACTTTTGCCAAATTCTACAAATTTGATACTTATGCTTCTTCGGAGGCTATTTTTGGGAGAAAGGTTTTGCAAGCCGTGGTGCCTTCTGTTTAGGTAACCTGATTTGCGCCCTCCCTTCATCCGTGTCCTAAAGCTTTGCTATTGGTTCCCACAAGTTATGGATGACGCCGTGGACCGGACACACCAATGTTGGAGAAAACAGAATTTATGCTTACCTGATAAATTACTTTCTCCAACGGTGTCCGGTCCACGGCCCGCCCTGGTTTTTTAATCAGGTTGAAAAATTTCTTTCTCTATACACTACAGTCACCACGGCACCCTATAGTTTCTCCTTTTTTTCTCCTAACCATCGGTCGAATGACTGGGGGGCGGAGCCTGGGAGGGGCTATATGGACAGCTTTTGCTGTGCTCTTTTCCATTTCCTGTTGGGGAAGAGAATATTCCCACAAGTTATGGATGACGCCGTGGACCGGACACACCGTTGGAGAAAGTAATTTATCAGGTAAGCATAAATCTGATTCAATCAGCCAATCAGATTTTTCTACCTTAATTCCGATTGGCTGATAGAATCCTATCAGCCAATCGGAATTCGACAGACGCCATCTTGGATGGCGTCATTTAAAGGTTCCTTGTTCAGTCTTCGTGCCGGATGGATGCTCCGCGGCGGAGGAGCGAAGAAAGAAGATTGAAGATGCCGCTTTGCTTGAAGACATCGCCGGATGGAAGAAGACTTCTCTGCCGCTTGCTTGAAGACATCGCCCGGATGGAAGAAGACTTCTTTGCCGCTTGATTGAAGACATCGCCGGGTGGAAGAAGACTTCTCTGCTGCTGCTTGATTGAAGACATCGGCCGGATCGGATGAAGAGTTCTGCCCAGCTGGGTGAATACAAGGTAGGGAGATCTTCAGGGGGGTAGTGTTAGTTTTTTTTTAAGGGGGGTTTGGGTGGGTTTAGAATAGGGGTATGTGGGTGGTGGGTTGTAATGTTGGGAGGTGGTATTGTGGTTTTTATTTTTTACAGGCAAAAGAGCTGTTTTCATTAGGGCATGCCCCGCATAAGGCCCTTTTAAGGGCTGGAAGGTAAAAGAGCTGTTAACTTTTTTAATTTAGAATAGGGTAGGGAAATTTTTTTATTTTGGGGGGCTTTATTATTTTATTAGGGGGCTTAGAATAGGTGTAATTAGCTTAAAAATCTTGTAATCTTTTTTTATTTTTTGTAATTTAGTGTTTTTTTTGTAATTTAGTTTAGTTTATTTAATTGTATTTTAGTTTAGATATTTGTAGTTTATTTAATGTATTGATAGTGTAGGTTTATTTGTAACAGGTTAGGATTTATTTTACAGGTAAATTGGTAATTATTTTAACTAGGTAGCTATTAAATAGTTATTAACTATTTAATAGCTATTGTACCTAGTTAAAATAAATACCAAGTTACCTGTAAAATAAATATAAACCCTAAAATAGCTACAATGTCATTATTAATTACATTGTAGCTATCTTAGGGTTTATTTTCTAGGTAAGTATTTAGATTTAAATAGGAATATTTTAATTAATAATATTAATATTAATTAGATTTATTTTAATAAGAATTTAGTTAGGGATGTTAGAGTTAGATAGGGTTATTATACTTAATATATATATAATAACTATATTAACTATATTAACCCTAATATAATTAGGGTTAATATAGCTGGCGGCGGTGTAGGGGGATTAGATTAGGGGTTAATGTGTTTAATATAGGTGGCGGCGGTGTAGGGGGATTAAATTAGGGGTTAATATTTTAAAAATAGATGGCGGCGGGGTAGGAGCTCACTTTAGGGGGTAGGTAAGGTAGATGGCGGCGGGGTAGGGGCTCACTTTAGGGGGTAGGTAAGGTAGATGGCGGCGGTGTAAGGGGCTCACTTTAGGGGGTAGGTAAGGTAGATGGCGGCGGTGTAAGGGGCTCACTTTAGGGGGTAGGTAAGGTAGATGGCGGCGGGGTAGGAGCTCACTTTAGGGGGTAGGTAAGGTAGATTGCGGCGGAGTAGGGGCTCACATTAGGGGGTTATAGATTTAATATAGCTGGCGGTGGGGTCCGGGAGCGGCGGTTTAGGGGTTAATACATTTATTGTTAGGATAGTGAGGGGGATAGCGGATAGAGGGTTAGACGTGTCGGGCTATGTTTGGGAGGTATGTTAGACAGTATGGGAGATTTAATAACTTAGTCAGGTTTTGTAGGCGCCGGCAGTTTCTAAAGTGCCGTAAGTCACTGGCGACTCCAGAAATTTGTACTTACGCAGATTTCTGGACATCGCTGGTTTGTCAGACTTACGGCACTTTAGCCTCTGATGGCGCCGTATATGGGATAGCTCGAGTTGCGAGCTGAAACTACAGGCGGCGGGGGTTCCCTCGCTTGCGCCGCAAACTACGTTCTTTATCGGATCGTGCCCAAAGTGTCTATTTTTTCCACTGATATCAGATTTCGTGACCAAACCTCCTCCTAGAGGGGCTACAGGGAAATATCCACCCCTCTCTTTTACGATATGTCATAAAGCTCTGAATTGTTGGCTGAAATTATAGAACACCTTATAACTTCTGTAATGCATATCTAGCTCATATACACAGATAGGCAATCCCATTTGTGATGTCATGAGGAGTTTTGGTACCAAACACCATATATTTTGCATTCTTTATGGTTCCAAGGCATTATGACTTATAAAAGTATATTTATTTGCAAGGCTGGTTGTCCTGTCAATGACCTCAGGTTAGTGCCTGGATAGAGGCACTGTGTTCTATCACTCTCTGTACTGACAGTTCTGGGCAGTAAACTGACCCTACGCTATATAGTTTTCTATTGTGGATCTTGCAAACTATTTATGAGGGCTCTGGCTTAGCTAATGGAACACAAATGTTTTTAGCACACAGGCTAATAAAACTAACCCTTTAACAGCTATATAATTTTTTAAATAATGTATGCACACATAGACTAAACAGAGTGTGTACCCAGTGCTCTGGATGGTTATAAAGAAGAGCTGTGCTTGCACAGTACATTTAGTCAAAGTTGTTTGTATGGCATCTGATTGGCTTTGCTTTACTGCCACATGGGTAAAAAAAATGCCTTCGGGAATGCAAAAATTAAGAGAATACTTAAGAATTTCTGCAGTTAAGCATAAAACTGTCATTGTTGCATGAAAAAAATATTGGTTGACTTTTTTTTTTTTAACATTTTTATTCGATCTCTGTCTCTCTCTCTGTCTTTGTCTCT
>NC_069506.1:85148124-85173124 GCF_027579735.1 Bombina bombina | reverse complement strand
CCTGCAGTCAAAACTGGCTCATAAGGGGCCAGTGAGAAGTCTCTCTGATCAGCTGCTGCAGCCTCTGCTCAGACCCCTTTCCATTGTCCCATTTAGGAGAGCAGGCTCCTTCTTACAGCCTGACACGAGCTCTATCTGCTGCTGCATTGGGAGTATAGGAGAACCCATTTACAGGAAACTATGTATCTTATGACTCTGAGATCTCTGCATTTTTTATTTTTTTATTTTTTTTTTATAAATATTTTTTTATTGAGGTTTTGTGCAATAAACATGAAACATAAAACATGGATTGATAACAGAAAAGAGTATAAATACAATTGAACAACATATTTCAATATTTATAGTATTCACCATAGATAGGCAGATAGAACCTTGATTTTATAATATAGTAGCATAAGTGGCTGACCTATTAAATACTCATTTTTGGGCCAGATGGCCTATTGATATATCTAATAACTGGTGGTCAGATGGATAGCTCTTCAAGAGCTGCAAAAAGAAAAAGATTGAGCATGCATTATGGGGGGTGGGGGAATTTCAGCGGGTAAGCACCGCTCTTAGAATGAGGGGGGGTTGGAGGGGAGGAGCCATATATGTAAACACTTTTATATATCTTTCTATGCGGACGTCTTAAATGGATATAGTAGGGCCTCAAAGAGTGTTATAACAAAGTCAGTGAGGACCATATACCAGTTGCCAACTTGGGTAGTCTAGGGAACTATAATACAGTATGTTAACAGGGGGTTGGGTTAGTGACAGGTAGGGAAGTATATTAAAGCCTTAAGGGAAGTTCAGAACAGATGGGTTCACTAATCTTAACAATATTGTACCTCAGGGACTTTTGGAGGTAATCAGTACTTTGTAGCATTGTGCTAAGACCAATGTTTAGACTCAAACAT
The DNA here is from genome assembly GCF_027579735.1 of Bombina bombina. Lineage (NCBI taxonomy): Eukaryota > Metazoa > Chordata > Amphibia > Anura > Bombinatoridae > Bombina > Bombina bombina. The sequence continues at coordinate 85,172,228 of NC_069506.1, read as the reverse complement.
AAACTATAAGCTACCACAGAATACTACTAAAATATAATCTCCCTTATATCTTGCAAACATATAGATTTAAACTAGTTAAGGTTATATAGTCATACCTGAGGTTCATTTACAAGGTAAACTAGGCAGGATATCTAGCTCAAGTTTATAAGGTTAGTATCGCTATTCAGCCTAGGAAGCACATATGGAGTGACAAAGGGCATCAAACACGCCAATATGTTCTGGCTCTATATAGTAAACCCCTGGTGGATCTAATACTGGCTATTGTAGTGAGGTGAAAAATTTCTCATGCATCCAGGATAATGTCAGCGCCTATTCGGGAGTCACACATGCTTAGTATATAAATATAACATTACTATATGTAAACTTTTTAGAACATATAAGGGAGAATAGTACCATCATATCTCAGCATGGCAGCCCAGGGAGCGAGTGAGTAGTAGGTTATGAATTCCTCTTATATTTACAGTTATCTCAGTCTACTTAATCCTCGAAAAATAAATTATACCATAGCCAGATGTAAACATATTACCCTATAACCCTTTTAGCTCCTATTTGTTAATATTGGCACATTTTAGAACTGAAAAGGCTACCCTTTTTTTACTTACAGATTCTCATATAAGCTAGGTATACGTCAGAACCAACATGTAGCACAAGGATAGTCATTTAGGGGAAAATAAGCGCTCGTAATGTTAGAAGGTATGTGCTGTTAGCGCAAGTGTCCCAAGCTTGTCTATAGAGGAGTAGAATAAGAAGAGAAGGTAGGGTAATAAAGTGTCAGACCCTCCAATAACTGGGTTATAGTAGGTAACGTCAAGATCAAATAGAAATTAGAAATGCAGGTTGGGATAAGTATCATAATGTGACTATAACATAGGTGGGAGACTATTCCACTGTGATTATGAATGCACTAGCTTAAGTAGGACCTGCATTATTTGTGATCCATGATACTGAGGGCAAGTTTACAGGGCTGTGAGTAACTGTGAAACTGGTATAGACAGGCTAGAGACACCAATCCTCAAACTAGCATGTAAGTGCAACCCTGCCTCATGTTAGTGCTATGGAACACCCCAGGGTGTAGTTATATTGGACCTACCTAGGATATTGTCCTGCTGCTTTAAATAGATTTAAATTCAATATGATATAACTAGGTACTCTGAGGAGAGTTAGGAGGCTAATAGAAAAGTCTAATGCAATTCAGATGTAATCGCCATGTGTGCCATACACAGAAATAAGAAGAAAAAATGGGGTTTATTTAGCAGCGCTAAAAAAAGCTAGGAAATGATGATACCAATCTAATTTATGTTATATACAATCTTGTTTATTTAAAAATTCTTATAACACATAAAAACAACAGCAAATGCTACTCCTAATTAATAAAGGGACGTCTCCCTTATACAACACTTATAAAAACAGACTAGAACCATATATTGATAAACCCTAGAATTCCATGTATAAAGGAATTAATTCTATAGATAACATATGGCAAGCAACAAATTTCTAAGATAAATGGTGAATTGAATATTTAAAAGGCACAAATGTATCAATCTTAACAGCTTTACAGTTCTTCAGTAACAAATACCGTTATAAAGTTACACAGTTACTTTCCTTGGACATATAATTGGCTCAGATGTGCTGGATAGTTAAAAAGGCAAAAAACAGCCGTTATTCTGATTTAGGTGCCAAAGCAATCGTGGTTAATGGAAATGGTTAATTTAACATATGAATACCTTGATGTCTTTAAAGTTCTGTTTGCGTGTTTTAAAAAACGTAGTGCAAATTAGTGTAGAGGTACCTTAATCTGTCCTGGTTGCAACCGCTGATATTCTTCACTGTGAGGGATTCACAGACTGTTTGTTTCTGGTGCTTCTGATAAGTCACCTGACCTTCTCTTTGATTCAGAGGTCAGGGGTGATGATCCGTTCTGGTGATGTAGTTATCCTTTTTTTGTTTTCCTTTCTTCTTATAGCCCAAATATTGTTTTCATCTGGGTTCCCTCAGACTTCTTAAGGTTTGAAGAAATCTTTGGTCAGTGTTTAGCAGTGACACCGTATTCCCTGAAGTTACCAAAGGTAGATTTTAACTTGCAGGGTCAGGAGAAAAGTTTAAAGTTGCAGGGTCACACAGCTTTGTGGCAGTAGTAAATTAAGTTTAGTAGAGTGTAGCAGGTCCCATTCAACGCGTTTCACCCTTCTGGGCTTTATCAAGAATGCTTATCCTGCTAGCTTCTGGCTTTTTAAAGGTATGAATGTGTTTTGATTGGTTCCTTCATTTCCTTTTGATTTCTATCAACACCTGTGTGGCTTCCAATGTAAAGGTGGACTTTATTTAAGTTGGTAATGATTGTTTCTGTGTTGTTATTTTGTTACTTCATACGCAAGGAAGAGAACTTATCATTTCTGCTTTATTAGCATTCACACAATTCAACTTATATATTTCAATTCTAAAGTGCCTTTATTAGATAATATACATTTAGATTGTGCAAACTTAAAATTACCTAAACTGAAACGAAAATATAAGAATCAGAATTATCATTCCCATATCTAGAATTATTGTTAGTGGGTAAAAATTAACAATATATACATATTTCTTTTCAACAAAGGATAGTAAGTTCAACAATTTATAAATTTGTAACAATTTAAAAATGGACGAAACAAAAATATAAGAATCAGAATCATCATTCCCATATCTAGAATTATTGTTAGTGGGTAAAAATTAACGATATATACATATTCCTTTTCAACAAAGGATAGTAAGTTCAACAATTTATAAATTTGTAACAATTTAAAAATGGACGTACAATTAAATCAGAAATTATCAATCCCATAACTAGAGTTATTGCTAGTGGGTAAAAATATGGCTTATTCAATTAATTTATTGATTTTAGGGGGATAAAAATTCCTTTTTAATTACTAGAAAAATGAATTTATATAGGGCTTGTACTATCTTTGCCCAAAGTAAATTGAAATTTTATTGCTTACTTAATGTATGTGAGTATTTTCTATATAAGTGGCTGATTTAACCTGGAAAATGTTCGCATATTGTAAGAGACTTTTATAAGAAGGGGGAAATGTCTATCTCAGAGTTCAAGCCTCCAGGTTGGAGGGTATTCATTAGGTATATAATTTCAGCTTCTGCCTTAAGGAGTTTATTTTCCCAGTTTCCCCCTCTCCAGTCGGGGTGAACTTTTTTAATTCCCCAATATTTAAAATCTTTAAGGTTGTTGTTGTGTACTTCCCTAAAGTGGCGATAGATATAAGGGTCAAGATTGCCCCTATCTATGCAAGAGAGGTGCTCCCTTATCCTTTCACGGAGCATTCTGGTTGTTTCTCCTATGTAAATTTTTTTTACATGAACATTGAATGGCGTAAATAACGCCTTTATCTTGACATCTAATTGTGTCTCTTATTTTGAAAGTAAAGTTTCCACTTTTTGTGTTATAAGAATTTTTAAATAAACAAGATTGTATATAACATAAATTAGATTGGTATCATCATTTCCTAGCTTTTTTTAGCGCTGCTAAATAAACCCCATTTTTCTTCTTATCCACCATTTAGTTCTCTTTGAGGGAAGAACTTTTTTAGCAGCAGGAATCCACCTTTAGGCGCTCTTATCACACTACACATAAATAACCATACACAGAAATAAACATACATTTGTCATATACGTAAACTCTCTTTTACAGATGAAGTACAATGTTTTATGAAATGTCATACAGAAATATAGGTGCAGAGTAGTTCCCAACAGGGGATCAACGTGTGTGAGTTAACTTATAAGGAAACTTGTATCTGCTGCAGAACAAGGTAACTGCAAAGGTATACTGGCAAAAGCTTCAGTATTGTCCCAGTTTATGAATCTTTCTCAACATGAGGGATAAGTCGATACCACTGCACTCCATATTAATGTAGAAAAGCCCTAACATATAGTTTACAGACTAGGCTTGCAGCTTCTATGCAGGAGCTGTTGATTTACAGAGTGTCCCAAAGTTAAAGGAGCGTATGTTAGGAGTATTCAAATTAGCTCATCCCCTTACAGTCAGCTTATGGCTAGGCGAAAGACCATCTGATTGAGCCCTTAGATCTGGCCTGTAACGGCAGGGATCTCAGCCGATACCTTCTCTCATACACAGGCTTTTAAGAACAGAGCAGGCAAATGCATCCGAGTATTTTCGCAGCCGGGAGCCGTGGTACTGGGCAGCCCAAGCAATCAAGTCCCACTTGTGAGAGGTTAGTTTCCCTGCCGGAACGGATCTCCGTGTTCCCTTACTCTTAACTCCGGGGCTTTTATACTGAGTCTCCCCCGTGGCTCCCTTCCGCTGAGATCGCTTACCCATGATGGACCACCGCACTGAGACTTTCACCGGAACTTCTGCTGCATTAGTGCTCAGAGCGGTGAGTGCTATAAGCGGCTGGTGCAAGTGCTCCATCAATTGCCCATAGTGATCTCTTGTAGCGCTCAGTGTCTTAAGCTTTTTAGGGCTCAGGGGTAATTGTAGGCTTAGACAAGGAGACATAGTGGGCAGCGGGCACTGCGTAATCTTGATCTGAGGGAATCCTGCTGATCCCGGGACGACAGCTGCCATGTGGAGCATGTCAGCTGCACATGATTGCATCGGGTTGCCATTTGTAGTTCCCAATAAATTGCAGATTGAGTTCCCATTAGGCTGCCTTTCTTGCAATTGTTCAGAGCAAGGTGTAGTAATCAGTGAGTCTTCTGTCCGACTCGCCATGAGGATGTCAGATTTGAGTAAGAGAGAAGCGCCATCTTGGCTACGTAGCTCTGCAAAGATGGACCGTAAGCTGCTAAATTGACTGTCAGCTTTATCAAGCAAGCCTGCCAGAAGAGAAAAAATGTGTGTAGAAAAGTCCTCCATCCTAAGAGCAAAATATGAAAAAGATATTGGGTCCTAGGGTTCTGTAAATTAAAGCTTTATCAATTAAACTTCAGGAGCTCTGCTGTGTAGCGTCCTCCCAAGATCTCTGCATTTTAATAGTCAGGCATTCTTTGAAAGGGAAGCTGCTAACAGGGTTGAGCTTTTTAAACTGCATGATATTACGAAACTGTCCTATTTTTAGGCAGTTATTCATCTCGTGTTCTATATATATCCACTAATTTTATTTTTATTTTATTATGTAATAATATCATATTGTTGCATGTTTTTTCTCTTCTGTTAACTAGAGATTCCATGGTGTTTGCTGCCATCTTGTAGCGCTCAGTGTCTTAAGCTTTTTAGGGCTCATGGGGTAATTGTAGGCTTAGACAAGGAGACATAGTGGGCAGCGGGCACTGCGTAATGACGCTTCTTGGAATATGATAGAGATTCCAATTTTGATAAGTACAGGTAGCCCTCCGTTTACGCCGGGGTTAGGTTCCAGGAGGAATTGTTGTCAATAGAAACCGTTGTAAATTGAAACCCAGTTTATAATGTAAGTCAATGGGAAGTGAGGGAGTTAGGTTCCAGGCCCCTCTCAAAATTGTCATAAGTAACACCTAATACATTATGTTTAAAGCTTTTGAAATAAAGTCTTTAAACAGCATTATAAACCTAATAATATAGATTGTATCATCATCAAACTAAGTTTAATGAACCAAAACATTTGCTAACAGCACCCAATTAAATAATCACACAACAGACTGCATCATCATCAAACTAACAAATTAACAAAAACATTTTTTTACTTGCATTTTTATGCAGTCAGTTCTTTGCATTGTTAGCATGTTGGATAATATTGGGTCTTCACCTATTCTATGCATTTCAATCTGCAGTGATTAATAAGCAGTTAGGCACCCTCACCTCAAGCAGCTGGACAGGAAGATAATAGGGAAGTGCCTGCTAAATCTTGTTGCTTGATAGCTAATGTCTGCTCTGTGTACACAGATCAATTTCAGTCTGTTAAGTTACATAACTTGCTGCAAAACAAGCGGACAGCTCCATCTACTGGCTATTTTAATGAGTGCACTCAAAGCTTTTCCATAGCAGTCACATGACTGAAAAAAAAGGTTGTTATTCTGAAACGGCGCAAATTAAACCGGCGTAAACCGAGAGCCACCTGTATTTACTAATTTATCTTAGTGCTTTTTGAAGGATTATTTATATATTCAGATATTTTATGTTTATAGCCCTCCAGTGGCTCAAGAGGCAAGGCTACCGACCAGACTGGAGGTTCCAGGTTTAATTCTGGGTGTGACTTGACAATACCTTTAGTGCAATATTTCTCTCTCGTAGTGAGGAGATTTTCAGTTCTATTGCAACTTTTCTTTGTATTTTGTAAGATACATATTTTTCTTAGTGGTTCTTGGGACACTAATTTGTTTACTGCAAATTTCAAAGAGACCTCGTGCCACAACGGTAGCACGTCTGACTCCAGATTAGAAGGTTTCGTGTTCATCGCGTCGAAATCCAAACTTTCGTTAAGGGAGCAGTCCAAGAATCCTACTTCTGAAAATAAATCTCATGGTAGGAGGCAGACTTTCTCTCTTTCAGGAGGCTTAGATTCACGATGTTCCAAATCCTTGGGTGGTGGAAGTGGTCTCTCAGGGATACAAGATTGGTTTCAAGTCCTGTCCTCCGTGAGGCAGTTTTCTCCTGTCAAGGTTATCCGCAATCCAGGAAAAAAGAGAGGCATTTTTAAATTGTTAAGGATCTCTCTATCCTAGGAGTGATCAGTCCGGTCCCTCTGGCAGAGCAAGGCCGAGGATTCTATTCCAATCTGTTTGTGATTCCCAAGAAGAGAGGAAACTTTTCAACCTATTTTGGATCTGAAATGCCTCAACATATTTCTCAGGGTTCCGTCCTTCAAGATGGGGACTATTCGTTCCATCTTCGCTTTAGTTCAGGAGGGTCAGTTAATGTCCCCATCAACCTGAAGGATGTTAACTTTCATGTACCTATACATAAGGATCATTTTCAATCCCTTCGGTTTGCCTTCCTGGACAAACTCTTCCAATTTGTAGCCCTTCCTTTTGGTCTGGCCACAGCCCCTCAAATCTTTACGAAAGTTCTAGGGGCTCTTTTGACTGTGGCCAGGTCTTGAGGAATTGCTGTGACGTCATACCTGGATGATATCTTGGTTCAGGTGCTATCTTTTTCATATTTCAAGATCCCATACAGATTCTCTGTTGTTAATTTTCCGCTCTCACGGTTGAATCTGGACAAGTGTTCCTTGGTGCCAACCTCCAGGGTCTGTTTTTTGGGGATGATCATAGACTTGATCTTGATAAAAATGTTCTTAACGGAAGTAAGAAAATCCAAACTTCTTTCTGCCTATCTTTCTTTTCAGTCATTTGTCCGAGCCCTCAGTAGCTCAGTATATGGAAGTATTCCGTCTCATGGTGGCCTCCATGGACATTATTCCTTCTGCTCATTTTCATCTGAGGCCTCTACAGTTATGCATGCTCAGACAATGGAATGGGGTCCATTTGGACCTCTCTCAGAGGATAGTCCTACTACCTACAACTTGACGAGAATCTTTGTCCTGATGGCTTTGTCAGGAACATCTGTCCCAAGACTCATGCTTCTTGAACAAAAAGAGAAAAGAAGGCGCCACAATGGTGCAACATCAGTGGTGTTAACACAATCCCCCACTCCAATCAATTGTACTTACAAGAAATCAAGCACTTGATAAGTGCCACAACGACAATCTGAGCTCTTATAGTCGCTCAGCAGACTAATCCTCGGTTTTCCTAGATGCCTCTGTGTAGTATTGGTGTCTTTATCCACACACCAGTGCACAAGAAAAAAAAAAGATTACATCAGGGAAATAAGTAAATGTGACCTCCTATGCTACTAAAGAGACATTTGAGATAGATACACATTTCACTTGTGATTCGTGTTTTGTTGTATATGTATATATTGGAAGGACCTCTAGACCCCTCAAAAAGAGATGGGGGGAACATATGAGAAACCTTAAAAATAAAATAAAAAACCATAGTATTCCTAGACACGGCAATAAATGCCATTTAGGGGAAAACAATATTTCTCTTGTAAGGTGTATCCAGTCCACGGGTTCATCCATTACTTGTGGGATATTCTCCTTCCCAACAGGAAGTTGCAAGAGGACACCCACAGCAGAGCTGTCTATATAGCTCCTCCCCTAACTGCCACCCCCAGTCATTCTCTTGCAACTCTCGACAAGAAAGGAAGTATCAAGAGATATGTGGTGACTTAGTGTAGTTTTACCTTCAATCAAGAGTTTGTTATTTTTAAACGGTACCGGCGTTGTACTGTTTTTCTCTCAGGCAGAAATTAGAAGAAGAAGAATTCTGCCTGGAGATTTTATGATCTTAGCGGTTTGTAACTAAGGTCCATTGCTGTTCTCACACATAACTGATGAATATGGGAAAACTTCAGTTGGGGGAACGGCCTGCAGATTACCTGCTTTGAGTTATGTTCAGTATTTTTATTTCTAGAGAGAGAAATAAGTTCTAGAAAATGCTGACAGAGCCTTGTATTTGAGGTAAGCCTGATGCAGTGATTTAACAGCGACTGGGATCATGCTTACATAACAGGGTAATACTCATGTTAATATTCATATTGCTTAGTGACAAAACGTTTACATGATTTCATAAATAGGACGTTTTTTTCTCTGATGGAGATAAGTCTTTATTTGGGGCCTAGTTTCCACATGGCTAGTCAGATACTCCCAGGAGTATTTTCTTAAGGCCCCTCTGACATCCAGTACATGGTTGGGGGGGGCCTATTTTTGCACTCTAACTGTGCAGTTTTAATACAGACTGAGACATCCAGCTTCCCTAGAAGAGTCCTCTGGCATCTGAGAACCATTTCAAAGGGGTTATTTCTGCACAAAATCGTATTTAAGGGCAGGTAGGAGCCTCAGCAGAGCTGTGGCATGGTGCTCAATTGATTTTTAACGTTTTTCAATCCGGTTTGGGGCCTAAGGGGTTAATCATCCATTTGCAAGTGGGTTCAATGCTGCTTTAGTCCCTTATTCACAAAGATTTTACTGTATTTTTTCACTGTTTTGCAGTTTAAGTGCTAGTTTTTTTCTCTTAAAGGCACAGTAACGTTTTTGTTTAATTGCTGTTTCACCTTTATTAAAGTGTTTTCCAAGCTTGCTTGTCTCATTACTAGTCTGTTAAACATGTCTGACATAGAGGAAACTCCTTGTTCAATATATTTGTTCAATATATTTGGAAGCCACTGTGGAACCCCCTCTTACCAAATGTACTGAAATTTCTATAAACTATAAAGACCATATTATGGCGCTTAAAGATTTATCTCCAGGGGATTCTCTGACTAAAAAGAGGGAGATAATGCCATCTAACTCTCCCCATGTGTCAGAACCCATAACTCCCGCTCAAGTGACGCCAAGTACATCTAGCGCGTCTAATTCTTTTACCTTACAGGACATGGCGGCAGTTATGAATGCTACCCTCACAGAGGTATTCTCCAAACTGCCAGGGCTACAAGGAAAGCGAGACAGCTCTGGGGCTAGAATTAATACAGAGCTTTCTGACGCTTTATTGCCTGTGTCCGATATACCCTCACAATGCTCAGAAGCAGAGGCAGGTGAGCTTCTATCTGTGGGTGACATTTCAGACTCAGGGAAGGCGTTACTTCAGTCTGATTCTGAGATGACAGCGTTTAAATTTAAGCTTGAACACCTCCGCTTATTGCTTAGGGAGGTTTTAGCGACTCTGGATGACTGTGACCCCATTGTGGTTCCAGAGAAATTGTGTAAAATGGACAAATACTTTGCAGTACCTGTTTACACCGATGTTTTTCCAGTCCCTAAGAGGTTTTCGGAAATTATTACTAAGGAATGGGATAGACCAGGTGTGCAGTTCTCTCCCCCTCCTGCTTTTAAAAAGATGTTTCCCATAGATGCTGTTACAGAAGCATTAGTTATTTTGTTGTGAAGAGCTTATTTCCCAGCAGCAATGCCTGAACCAGCAAGCCAGCGCCTAAGAAGGGCTCCAAGAAAACCGTAACAAGTATCATTTCATAAAGAGTTAACTTTTTTTTTTTTCAGCTTTTAGAAACTATTGCCTAAATACACGTTTGCTGGCCTCAGCTCTAAGTTTAGTGATAACCAATCCCATTGTCTAATCACCTCTGGAGCCAGACTGCTAATTGATAAGATGAACTTGTAAACTTGTTATCTTAAGTACTGTAATCCTATTGTGGCCTGTCAAAGGACAGTGCTCTCTATCTAAATGTGTGATGGGGGATTTTGTGCTTCCCCCCCTCTCCCCCTGGGAGTGCCCTGTGTGCATGTAACCTTAATAAAAAGCAGGCTGGGCATCCCAGTCCTGAGTTCTTGTTGACCCTCAATCGCAGCGTTGACTGTTTTTGTGGGCAGAAGGGTATCCTAGCTGTACTGCAGCTAAGGGAGATTATTCTATATTTGCGAGACTAATATAGAATACTATGGAAAGCAGCTTCTCCCCTCTTTAGCAATAGGGATCCAGGCTACTAAGCGGTCCATCTCTCAGCGAGACTAAGGGTAACCGTAACATTTGGCGGCAGCGGCAGGATTTTCCTGGATTTCCTAGGAGAGGTACAGAACGGATGGAGAGCGCTTATGAAAAATTGAAGCGTACAACCCTAAAGGATTTACTTGAAAGCAGAGGGGGGTACGCCAGCAACCGGCCGAGGAGAGAGCTGATCGCAGAATTGACCGAACTGGATCAGAGCTTCACAATGGCGGAAACACCGACCACGATTAGTGACGAAAAAACCAGGATTGTTCGGGAAAGGCTCTCATTATACGGGCCGAACCCCTCCATGGAATTGGTACAGCAGTTGATGGCGGAGGCGGACGAGGATATACGAGAGACTCAAGCCCACGAAATCAACCTAGCGAACGCACACCGCAATGCTGAAGCCCCGCAGGTAATCATCCCTGTCGAAAATGCTGGGAGGCCCAAGATACCCTATGCGGCATTTCGACCCTTCCTAGAGAGCGAGACAGGGATTGATGAATATTTGGCGGACTTCGAAAGGCAATGTGCCCTGCACCAGATTCCCAACAGAGAGTGGCCCACGATATTGTCTGGGAAACTATCCGGGCGAGCCCTGGAAGCCTTTCGTACTCTGGGTGCTGAGGAAGTGACACAGTATGAGCTAGTTAAGGAGACACTGTTGCGACGGTACGCTGTAACTCCGGACACGTATCGCCGACAGTTTCGGGGCACGGAAAAGAAGCCTAACGATACCCATATGGAATGGGCGCACCGAATGCGGAGAGCGGCAAATCACTGGCTGAGCGGAAGTAAAGCAGTGACTGGGGAGGAAATTTTACAATTGTTTCTCTTAGAACATTTTTATAATGGCATGGAACAGCCAGGGAAGGAATGGCTGCGAGACAGGCGGCCTTCTACCTTAGAAGAAGCAGCCAAATTGGCCGATGAACATTATAACTCCCGTCTTCACGAACCCATGAACTACCGAGCTTCAGCATGGGTCGAACCCAGAGAGGTTTACCGTGCACCCCCTCGTACTGAATTCCGAGCCCCGGTGCCCACAGGGCCCGTCCGACACTCAGAACCACCCAATAACAGCTCTGAGCGTCCCAGACCGACTTGCCACCGATGCAAGCAACCAGGGCATTTCATGGCTAGCTGCCCCCTTAATACGCACCAGACGTACAGGAATTACAATTACCCCTCTGGGTCCTATCGTCCGGCCCGGGCCCTCTGTGTTAACCAAGAGGCCCCTATGGAGGGATATGTGGGGCCGCTTCACGAGGCAGACCCTGTATATGCTGCCTCAGATAACCGCCAGCATCATCGGCAGAGGGTATGGCTCGAGGGGCGATCTACCGAGGGATTGCGAGACACAGGGGCTAATATCACGCTGGTACAGAGTCATTTGGTGCCAGAGCACAAGCGATCCGGACAGACTGTGGCCGTTAGAGTGGCGGGGGGGGGATGTGTACAAAATTCCAACAGCTAAAGTGCATCTTGATTGGGGAGCGGGAAAGGGGGCTGTGAACGTGGGCCTAATGGATAATTTACCTGCCGAAGTACTACTGGGCAACGATTTGGGCCCCATGACTTCTGCCTATGCTCCAGTATGCAACAACGAGGCGGACCCAGTGACTACACGGGCCCAAGCCCGGACGGAGCGAGAGCTCTCACCAGTGCGGGAGACACAGGTAAGACCTACCCTGACCTTGCCTCACAGGTTAGGCCCCATACCCTGGGACACCCCAGATGCTTTCGAGGCAGAGTCTAAGACTGACCCGACCTTACAAAAGTACCGGGAACGAGCAGAGACCAGAGGGGGCGGGGCAGATAATGAAACATTCTTATGGGAAAAAGGGAAACTATACCGCTGGACAGAGAAAAGGGGACAGCGTAGGCGACAGCTGGTAGTGCCCCACAAATACCGTCAAGAAATCCTCAAAATAGGCCACGACATCCCCTTAGCAGGCCACCTAGCCGTAACCCGCACCCTACACCGCATTACTCACACGTTCTTTTGGCCAGGGGTGCACGCTGACGTTAGAACTTACTGTAACACCTGCGATGTGGGTCAACGAGTAGGAAGGCGAGGCGATCACCCTAAAGCCCATCTAGTAAATATGCCCATTGTAGAGGAACCCTTCAGCCGGGTTGCTATTGACCTAGTGGGACCACTGACTACCCCTAGTCCCTCTGGTAAGCGCTACATTCTTACCGTAGTGGACTACGCTACCAGGTACCCAGAGGCTGTCGCCCTATCCAACATACAAGCGGATACGGTAGCGAATGCACTAGTACAGGTGTTCTCCCGGGTAGGATTTCCAAAAGAAATCCTATCCGACCGAGGCACCCAATTTACGGCTGAATTGACCCAACAACTCTGGCAGGTTTGCAAAATTAAGTCCCTCCTGAGCTCCCCATACCACCCCCAGACGAACGGGCTGTGTGAGAGGTTCAATGGGACCCTCAAGCAAATGCTCAAGACGTTCACTCAGGAATACCGAGACTGGGAACGCTTCCTGCCGCACCTCCTATTTGCTTATCGGGAGGTGCCCCAGGATACGACAGGGTTCTCTCCCTTCGAGTTGCTCTACGGAAGAAAGGTACGGGGACCCCTAAACCTGATCCGGGAGCACTGGGAGGGAGAGATGGAGGCTGACGGTGTCCCCATTGTGCCATACGTGCTGGAACTCAGGGACCGAATGGAGCAATTAGCCAAATCCGTGCGGGCTAATCTCCAGTTGGCCCAGAGAAGACAGAAAGTATGGTACGATCGGGGGGCCCGAAAGAGAATCTTCACCATAGGACAAAAGGTGTTAGTACTTAAGCCGGTGAAGACAGACAAATTGCAGGCGTCCTGGCAGGGTCCCTACCAGATCGTAGAGAAAAGGGGAGACACCACTTGTGATAGCTAGCTGCCATGACAACAATCTTAGAAAGACATTCCATGTAAACATGCTCAAGGAATATTTTGAGCGACCAGAGAACGTGACGGCCGTATGTTGTTCCCCTCAGGAAGACCCCGACAGTTTACCCATTCCAGACCTATTAGAAAAGAGTCTCCCCACAGGTATAGTGGCGCAAGTTCAGATAGGGGACCGACTTAGCCCCACTGAAAGGGAGCAGCTCAACCAACTCCTCCAGTCCAAACACCTCACCTTCTCCCCGAAGCCAGGGTACACTACTTTAACCACCCACCAGGTAGATACTCCGGGACAAGCTCCCTTGCGCCAGGCTCCGTACCGAATCCCCGAAGCAGTTAGGACAGGAATGAAGAGGAGATCGATGAGATGCTCCAGCTCAGGGTAATTGAGCCCTCCGATAGTCCCTGGGCCTCCCCAGTTGTCTTGGTGCCCAAGAAAGATGGGACCACCCGGTTCTGCGTAGACTATCGGAGGCTCAATGAAAATACCGTGACGGACGCTTACCCTATGCCCAGGGTAGACGAGCTACTCGATCGTATAGCCAGGGGAAATTACCTGACCACTATTGACCTCTGCAAAGGTTACTGGCAGATTCCCCTGGCCCCGGAGGCTATCCCCAAGTCGGCATTCGTCACCCCATTCGGCTTATATCAGTTTAGGGTAATGCTGTTTGGGATGAAGAATGCCCCAGCTACATTCCAGCGCTTGGTGGATAGGCTCCTGGATGGCTTCCAGAGTTTTGCTTGCGCCTACCTGGATGACATAGCGATCCACAGTGAGTCCTGGGAGGACCACTTAGCTCATGTGGGAATGGTTCTGGATCAGATCCGGGCTGCTGGCCTGACTCTGAAGCCAGAAAAATGCCACTTTGGGATGGCCGAGGTACAGTACCTGGGTCACCGGGTGGGGTGTGGAAAGCAGCGACCAGAGCCGGCCAAAATAGAAGCTGTCGCCAATTGGCCCACCCCCATCACTAAGACTCAGGTCCTAGCCTTCCTGGGCACGGCAGGGTACTATAGACGGTTCGTACTAGACTACAGCACACTTGCCAAACCCCTGACTGACTTGACCAAGAAGAACTTACCTCGACAGGTCCTGTGGTCTCCCCACTGTGAAACGGCTTTCCAGGCTCTCAAAAATGCTCTAATTAACGCTCCTGTCTTGGCGGCCCCAGCCCTTAACAAACGTTTTATCGTCCATACAGATGCTTCCATGTTCGGGCTGGGAGCCGTCCTCAGCCAAGTAGGCGAAGATGGAGGGGAGCATCCAGTTGCCTACATCAGCCGGAAGCTCCTGCCCCGCGAAGTCAGCTATGCAGCGGTCGAAAAGGAGTGTTTGGCTTTGGTGTGGGCATTAAAGAAATTGACTCCCTATTTATATGGTCAGGAGTTCACTCTGGTCACCGACCATAACCCGTTGGTGTGGCTGAACCGGGTCTCTGGAGATAACGGCAGGCTATTACGTTGGAGCTTATCGTTGCAACCCTTCAATTTCACCATTACTTACAGACCTGGGAAACAGAATGGCAACGCCGACGGGTTGTCCATACAAACCGACCTCAGCCCCGTATAACCAGCGGTCTGGACAGCCTTAGTCTGCCCCGAAAAGGGGTCAGACCGTGTCTGCCAGAGTGTTCCACAGAAAGGGAGCACTGTTACAGAAGCATTAGTTATTTTGTTGTGAAGAGCTTATTTCCCAGCAGCAATGCCTGAACCAGCAAGCCAGCGCCTAAGAAGGGCTCCAAGAAAACCGTAACAAGTATCATTTCATAAAGAGTTAACTCTTTTTTTTCAGCTTTTAGAAACTATTGCCTAAATACACGTTTGCTGGCCTCAGCTCTAAGTTTAGTGATAACCAATCCCATTGTCTAATCACCTCTGGAGCCAGACTGCTAATTGATAAGATGAACTTGTAAACTTGTTATCTTAAGTACTGTAATCCTATTGTGGCCTGTCAAAGGACAGTGCTCTCTATCTAAATGTGTGATGGGGGATTTTGTGCTTCCCCCCCTCTCCCCCTGGGAGTGCCCTGTGTGCATGTAACCTTAATAAAAAGCAGGCTGGGCATCCCAGTCCTGAGTTCTTGTTGACCCTCAATCGCAGCGTTGACTGTTTTTGTGGGCAGAAGGGTATCCTAGCTGTACTGCAGCTAAGGGAGATTATTCTATATTTGCGAGACTAATATAGAATACTATGGAAAGCAGCTTCTCCCCTCTTTAGCAATAGGGATCCAGGCTACTAAGCGGTCCATCTCTCAGCGAGACTAAGGGTAACCGTAACAGATGCCACCATACGGGACTTGTGGCAGACGGTTCCTAAGGTGGAGGGAGCAGTCTCCACCCTAGCTAAGCATACAACTATCCCCGTCGAGGACAGTTGTGCTTAAGAAATTTTTTATACATCAAGGTTTTATTCTCCAGCCTCTTGCATGCATTGCCCCAGTTACTGCTGCAGCGGCTTTTTGGTTTGAGTCTCTTGAGGAGGCTCTACAGGTGGAGACCTGTTAGACGATATTCTAGTCAGGATTAAAGCTCTTAAGTTAGCTAACTACTTTATTTCTGACGCCATTTTTCATTTAGCCAAGCTAACGGCTAAGAATTCAGGTTTTGCCATTTTGGCGCGTTCGGCGCTATGGCTTAAGTCCTGGTCAGCAGACGTTACTTCAAAGTCTAAGCTTCTTAACATCCTCTTCAAGGGACAGACCCTATTCGGGCCCGGTCTGAAGGAGCTCATTTCTGATATTACTGGAGGAAAAGGTCACGCTCTTCCTCAGGATAGGTCCAATAAGTTAAGGACCAAACAGAATAATTTTCGTTCCTTTCGAAACTTCAAGAGTGGCGCAGCTTCAGTTTCCTCTAATGCAAAACAAGAGGGAAATTTCGCCCAGTCCAAACCAGTCTGGAGACCTAACCAGGCTTGGAATAAGGGGAAGCAGGCCAAGAAACCTGCGGCTGCCTCTAAGACAGCGATATCTAGAATCCAAATAACAAGGAGTGACTAAGGAGTTAAGTCACTGTAAATTCACTTAAAAAGAGGAGTACCGATATCCAAATGTAGAAACAGAGATATCACAGGCTTAATAGTACTTTGCCAAATCAATACCAAGCAAAGTAGTGAGGGCTGATGGGAGATTTATAGGAATCAGTATTGAGTGCAATTGGAAATTAAAGGTACAGCGTGATAAATACAAGGCAGTAAGGAAAAAGGCAGGCAGCTAAGTAATATCCTGACATGGGGGATGAAGTCTGAAACGTATCCAAGTTGTATAACCTATGGTAATAATGTTTAAATTCATTTGCAATACTCTTGCTGTCTTTTATATCAGGTGTGCCATTACCCTTCAGACAATGTATGTAGCTTTTATATTTTTTACGTTGTATTGATCTTGCCAAGAGTTTGCCTGGTTTATTCCCCTGGTCATGGTACATTTGCCTAAGGTATAGTGCTTGTCTCTGAGACTACTGTATTAGGAAGTCCCTGAGTTCCCTTCTGGCTTGTGTAAGTTCTAAGAAAAGTGTCTGATTACGCAGATCTGTTCAACGTCATCAGGGAGACAGTGTGAACAAAAGTTTTGTTGAAATTGGGCTTACGGTGAGACATTGTTACCCAAAATTTCCAGAGGGGTTAGAAAAGTAGGTAAGTAGTCTAGTTATGTGAACTCAATTTAAAATTGCAGGATCGCTTACTACTAGGATAAATAGGGGTAGGAGGGATAGAATTAGGGAATGAATAGGAGAAGTGTAAAAACGTGCAATACAACTTTAAAGGAGAAGAAGAAAAAACAAAAACAAAAGGAAGAAAAGTAAAAGAAAAAAAAAGGAAAGTCTTATGTACCTTAAAGAAAAGGTTTAGTTCTGGGAGTGTATCCCCGTGGCAGGCAGGCATTCAATCTTTTTATGTTACTATGAAGCGGAAGTAAGGGGCGACCCCTTTTCCCCTTAGATTTGTACAGAGAGAGGTGAGGCTAATTAAACAATCAACATATAACAGCATAAATTTATTTAACGTCATTTATAATCTATCATGGTCTACTAGATACTTGTGGAATTTAACGGATACTTAAACAATTACCATAATGCAATTGCTGTGGGATAAACACATACGGCAACACACTTTGCACAGCTATTGGAATTTTTAAGCACACCCCCCTCTCCCGGATTTTTTTTTTCTCTCCCTTTTCTTTTTTTGTTGTTTTGTTATATCTATTGTGAAGAACCTTAAGTTAGAACAAAATAAAACATCCCCCTCTGAAACAGCAAGTGATATTCGAGGCAAGAGACCTTCACTCAATACTAAAGTAAAAAAAAAACTTGTCTAAAGTTTTTTAATAATACACAAAAACAACCTGTCCCAAACAGAAAATGTCAGTGGTCGGGATGCCATCTGCCCCCGAGGCAGTGGTAGTTAACTTCATTTTTTGGTCCGGTGAAATATAGGCAGGAACTCAGTTCTAATAACTAAACCTCACACAAGGCATTGAATAGTGTGATGGCAACGAAGAAAAAACAAACAAAAAGAAGAGAGGCATAAAGAAAAATATAGATAACGTTACCTACAATCCCTGTTCATTAAGACCACACCACCGATTTTCCATCTAGCGGCTGTGCCACTTGTAATCCTTCATATGTGAGGGGATTTGCTGTGGTGTAAAGTATGAGAACCTCAATCCTCTCCAACCTGATCCCGCTCAGCACCAGAAGAAGCGGATGATGTGTTTGGGCCCGAGGGCGAGTTGGTAGATGAAATCTTGATAGAGAGCTGCTGACAAAACTGTTGTAAGTCTTCCTCTGTACGATAGATGAAGTTTTTGTTATCTTTTGTTGCAATGATTGACACTGGGAAACCCCATCGGTACGGTATTTTGTTGGCTCGTAAGGTGGATGTGATATGAAACAGGGCCCTCCGCTTCTGTAACGTAGCCGGGCTTAAATCACTAAAGATCTGTAACGATATACCGGCATGTTGGAGTGGGTGTTTGAGTCTCGCCTTGTTCAGTATTTCCTCTTTGTCTTGATAGTTCAATAACTTGAGGATGACGTCCCGTGGAGGAGCCTTTGGGGGAGGCTTGGCCCTCAGGGCCCGATGTGCCCTTTCTATAGGAACTTCCGGCGAGTTTGGAGTGCCTTTTACTGTGCGGAATAAATCTTGCAAATAGCCTCCAAGGGCCGTAGCTGAGATGGTTTCTGGGACGCCCCTGATACGCAGATTGTTGCGTCATCTCCGGTTGTCCAAGTCCTCTATTTTGTCGCTTAATGACTGAAGTAGATCCTCTTGAACTTGCACTTTGTCTGTGAGATGATTTACTTTGGTGTTCATTGTAGTCTGATCCTTTTCAACTTTTGTAACTCTGTCCGCTACAACTGTGATGTCTTTGTGTAGCTCTTTTCAGTGTTCTGACCTCATGCATAAAAACCTCCATATCCTCTTTTGTAGAAAGTAAGTTAAGGTCTTCCTTAGTTATATAATTAGAGGGCACAATTTCAGTAATATTTTCTTCCATAGTTTCTGCTTGTATGCTCCCAGAAGTCTGGGGGTTAGTGGGCATCACCTCTTGGGAGTCTATTGGTTTTAAATAGTGTCCTAGATCTAGTACTTTTTTTCTCCTTTAGTTAGTGTCTTGTTTGACATCGCTGTGGTATGGCTTTTATCCTTTGACCCTATTTAGACTCTTGTATTTTGTAAGCATATAAACTGCCAGGAGCTAAGCAGTTAAAGTGTATGTAAAGTTCTTAGTAACAAGCAGCACTGTGGTCCTGTATAATATACTTGAGTATGCTGACCAGAAGTTTCCCACGTGTTGGTCTTATTGGGAGGTATATAAAAAAACACCAGGCCCCAGCAACAACAATTATATCCTGTTGTACCTTTGTGTTGGATTTCAGTGCTAACCGATTTCACTTGTGTATCACTGTTTGATAGCTTTATATTTTAATAAAACTCCTCTCACAATTCAGTGTAGTCGCTAGTTGACACATAATTTTGGATTGGTATATATGATATGCCTAGTAGCATCACACCAGGTCCTGCTAAGTTTGCTTCTATATTCTGCTGTAACTGTTATGGCACAGTTAATAAAAAAGGTGTCTAGCTGGGCCCACTCCGGGGGTTAATGTACTCCTCTGAATATGTTATTTGGTATTTAAAAGTTCCTGCGTGCAAGTTTGACCAATTGTACTGCGTCTCCACAGTCCGGGCTTACCCTTATGTATGGCTCTTCTCTTGTAATACTGTCTGATTATTTTACTCAGACCTGCGATCATGCGGCTAAAGGTCTGCACTTTCTCCTGTCGGTTCTCCCCTGGCACTGACTGACCTGAGGGCTTAGCCACTCGATCGAGGATGACCGGAGCTGTTAGGTGGTAGCTGGGGTGCTGCAGTCGAGCGTTATATTGGCTGCTCAATATTTACTCCGATGTCCATTTCTTCTCTCTGCGTATCCCCTTTGTCTAGGCACCCGTGCTCTGAGACCCAGTCCTATGCCTTTCCGCCAGGTTCTCTCTAGCTCTCTTATAGTTTTTTAGGTATCTAGGGTACCCCCCTTCCAATTATTTAAATAATACCTGTCACTGGGCCTAGGAGCTTCAGAAACCTGCTGCCATCCTTTTTGCGTGGCTAAGCTCCACCCCCCTTTCCGTGTAATTTTTAGTAATAGTGATTACTGTATCTGGGGCTAGGTGAATTCCTAAGACTTTTATGGAACTTGTGTTCCATAGGAAGTTATAAATTCTCTGTAGGAGTCTGAGGTCTTGAGGAGAGATATTGATAGGAGAGGCCTCTGTCTTGGATATGTTGAGTTTGTAAAAGCTTATTTCACTAAAGGTCGCAATGATGTTAAATATTTCCCGGAGGGAGCTAATTGGGGAGGTGAGAAAGAGGGTGATGTCGTCTGCGTACAGTGATATTTTATGGTCGGAGTTTCCTGAAGTGATGCCTCTAACTAGAGGGTTGGATCTTATGGCTTGGTCGAGAGGCTCAATAGCTAGGGCAAAGAGTAAGGGCAAGAGGGGGCATCCCTGTCTGTGCCATTCGTTATGAAGAAGGGTTCTGATTGAAAGCCAACTCCCTTAATTCTAGCGGTAGGGAGGGAATATAGGGCCTGTATTGCTTTTATAAAGTGAGAAGGGAAGCCAAATTTTCCCATTGTCTCCCAAAGGTACTCCCATCTAACCCTATCAAAGGCTTTTTCCACGTCCAGAGAGAGGGCCAGAAAGGGATCTCCTCTCCTGGACGCCAGAATGAGTACATCTAGTTTACACCTAGTGGCGTCAGGGCTCTCCCGATAAGGGATAAAGCCCACCTGGTCAGAGTGTATTATTAGTGTAATGACTTTCGAGATTCTATTGGCGAGTAGCTTAGCGTATAATTTAGTATCTATGTTAAGAAGGGATATGGGCCTATAGCTACTGCATTGGTCTGGTGTTTTCCCAGGCTTTAGTATCGTGACCACAGTAGCTTCCAGAAACTCTGGGTTAAAGGTTCCCTCTTGCATCACTTCTTGGAACATTCTGCAAAGAATAGAGGCTAAAATCGTGTGATAGGCTTTATAGAACCTGGCAGTGTAACCGTCTGGGCCTGGGGATTTCCCGAGTTTCAAGGATTTAATGACACTTAGTACCTCTGTTATCGTTATTTGTGCTGTTAAAGTAGTTGCGATCTCAGAACTTAGAGTGGGCAGCTGTAATGAGTCTAGGTAAGAAGATATCTCTGACAGGTGGGGGGTAGTCTAGTTCCTGCTCTATGTTGTAAAGTGTACGATAGTAATCTTGGAACGCGTGACCAATGTCCCTGGGGGAGTGGACGGAGTTACCTCCCTCTTTTCTGATGGAAAGGACCCTAGATTGTGCCGTACGTTGTCTGAGCTTCTGTGCTGAGAGAGAGGAAGGTTTATTGCCCAAGTTTCCTGATTTTTTGTAAAGTGGCCTGTGTTCTCAGAAGTTCTAGGTTTTGTATCTGTTTGGTTAGATCAGATAACTGATCGTTTAAAGTAACCGAGTACGATCGGTGTAGTTGTTCCCGTATTTTCCTGGACTGAATTATAAGTGTAGAAAGGGTAGAACCCATCTCTCTACGTTTTGTAGTATCTATCTGAATGAGGTGCCCTCGTAAGAAGGCTTTGAGGGTAGCCCATAAGTTTTTTGTGGAAGTATGCTGGTTATCATTAAGGTCTAAGAAGCTAGTTTTCGTCTCTTGCAAGTCTAATTTTATAGAGGGGTCTGTCAGTATCCTGTCTCGTAGTCGCCATGGTGGAAATGATTTATGTGAGGAGAGCGGGTGAAGCGAAAGAGAGAGAGCATCATGATCTGACCAGGATATTGGGATGATTTTAATGTGTGAAATTTTATCTAGAGACTTGGAGGGCATAAAGAAGTAATCTATACGGGTACGTGACTTATGTACAGAGGAATACAAGGTATAGTCCTTCTCTTGAGGGTGGAGTGATCTCCATGCATTGTACAGGTCGTACTGGCTTATAAGTGTCTGAAATGTTTTGGAAAGTGAGTTTATAGATCTGTCCTGAGTGGAATTTGCCTAGTGTTGGGCGCATAAAGATTTACCAGGGTAGCTATATGAGTGTTAATTTTGCAAACTAGGATGATATAGCATGCTTGAGGGTCTGCCTCTAAGTATATGGGTTCATATCCCACATCTTTGCTAAGAAGGATAGCTACCCCTCTAGATTTTGATTCAAAAGAGGCCTCAACCACTACAGGGTATTTTCTGGAGGTGCGTGATAAGGGTGGTGTGAGTATCCAGTGAGTTTCCTGAACGCATGCGATATCTATTTTATGTTTCTGCAAGTGATTGAGGAGGAGACTTCGTTTAGTTGGAGGGTTGTTTAATGGGGGGTATGGGGATCAAGGAAGTGGGCTGGCGAGAGGAGGGATATTAGAGGGGGGGATGAGGTAAAGGGTGATTATCACCCTTGGGGACACCAGTAAGGGGGTATTATTATTCCAAATAATGGTTGGGTTATTAGTGTAGGTCGGGAGTCGTGACTACTATGTATATAGAGGTAAGCAAATAAAGAAGTACAGCGGGCAAGAGCCGCTTATGTTTGAAGAGAGAGGAAGAAATTAAAGAGAAGAGAGTTAGGGTAAGGGGTGGGGGGGGGGGGAGCCGTATAAGTTTTGTCTTTTTAAGTCAGCTTTGCTGACATGGAATTATGAGGTTTGAGGGAGTGTGAGAGATTTGTTGGGTGAGAGTGGTGTGAATGAGGTAGATGGTGCACAGGGGGGTGAGGTGAGAACACCCCTCTAGAGAGTATTGAGATCCGTATGGAGTAGAGGAGATCGGGTAGGATTGATTTCCAAAGGGTAAAGCCTGGGTCTTCTGTGTGTGATTTTGGGTTGTGAATCCCGTGGTGGGACAGGCACTATAGATCGTGCGTTTGAAGGGGGTATCCAAACTCGAGTGTCTGGGTAATAATGTTTGAGAGATCGAGCCCTAGAGCTAAGGGTGTTGAAATGCAGGTGCAAATCAAAGTGCGAGTTTGTACGGGTATATGATAATCATTATAGTAGTGGAGGTATGTAGAGTATATTGGAGCGATATCTGTGGCTTGTAGAGTAGATATTACAATGTACTGAATAAAAGGGTGATATATAGATGTAATCCTCTCTGAGCGAGGTGAAGGCTAAGTTTTCAAAGCAGAACATAAACTTAAAACAGGGTAATAATAACTCTAATGCTGAAAACATTGAAACAGGTATTTTCTGTATAACCTAGAGAAAAAAAAACAAAGCCTCCAAGGTTATCAACCAATTAGTCACCTTCACTTCACTACTTAGATGAAGAGTTACATTACCTTCAGAGGTCATTCCAAAAGCTGTGGGGTGAAGGTGAGAAGAACATTTCCTCGAAGGAAAAACATGGTTAACTTTATATATAAATTAGTCAGACATTAAAGTCAACTGGACCACCCGTCTGGGTGGGGCGGTAAAACAGAAGAATATATTAATCTCAGGGCAGTTGGAACTGAGCTGGTATGGGGTAAGATATGTACCCGTGTTTAAGCTCAGTAAAAGTCTGGGTCTACTTTAACCTCTCCATTAAATAGAGGAAGGCGAACTATGTACACAGCCAAGGGGGGGTCTCTAAGGATGAATAGGGGCCCAATTTTGGAAATCTGTCCTCTTTGTATAGCCATATTTCTGCTGGGTGGAAGGTGACAGTTCATTCAGAGTATTAGAGATGTCTTAGATGTCGCACACCTATCTTTCCAGTGGGTGTGCTGTTGTTGGTTGGCGTTGGTTCCAGTCAGGTGCTGAGGGGTTCAAGATGTTAGTGGCATCTGAAGTCTTTCGGTGTGTCTCCCGAGAGGAGGACAGACCTAGAGAGCGAAGTAGTTTCATACCTTGCTCTGGGGATATGATCACGTGGGATTGTTCTTGATGTTGCAAGAATAGTTTCACTGGAAACCCCCATCTATATTTAATATTGTTATGTCGGAGGATTTGAGTGAATTGCTTAAAAGTCCTTCTTTTTGCAAGGGTGTGTTGTGAGAGATCAGGGAATATTTGTATGTTTTGGTACGGGTCTCTAAAAGAATATTGGAGAAGGGTGCTCTAAGAATTTTTTCTCTGGTCGAGTAATAGTGGAGTCTTATTATAACATCTCTGGGGGTGTCTGAGTTCGAGCTGCGGGGGCGAAGAGCCCCGTGGGCTCTGTCAATTAATAGGTCTTGTGACTGAGATGTATCCAGAAGTTCCCTAAACAGGCCATTGAGAAATTCCGGTAGATTTGCCGTAGTTATGGTCTC
>NC_069506.1:85113124-85143124 GCF_027579735.1 Bombina bombina | reverse complement strand
GACTGTACTGCTTATGTATTATTCCTTATATTGTTTCTCACTCAAGCTCTCCATAAAGTTTTTATTGTTTTCCCAACAGTCAATGTCTGTGTGTCTATATGTGTGTGTCTGTAATGTGTGGCTATGTTTGTGTGTCTTATTTTTATGTGTGCCTATGTATAGGTGTGTGCACCTCTGTTTGTGTGTCTGTGTGCTTCTGCACATCTGTGTTTATGTATTAGTGTGTGCTTATCTGTGTTTATCTGTATCTATGTGTGTGAATATGTGTATGTTGTGTAGTGTGTGTACATGTATATGTGTATGCTGTGTGCATACATGTATATGTAGTGTGTGTGTGTGTGAACGTGTGGTGTGCCTACCTGTATATGCTGTGTAGTGTGTATGCTGTGTAGTGTGTGAACTTGTGTGTATGTGTATGCAATGTAGTGTGTGAATGTGTGTGTATATGCTGTGTAGTGTGTGAATGTGTGTGTATATGCTGTGTAGTGTGTGAATGTGTGTGTATATGTATGCTGTGTAGTGTGTGTGTATATGTGTATGCTGTGTAGTGTGTGTGTGTATATGTGTAGACTGTGTAGTGTGTGTGAATGTGTGTGTATATGCTGTGTAGTGTGTGAATGTGTGTGTATATGTATGCTGTGTAGTGTGTGTGTATATGTGTATGCTGTGTAGTGTGTGTGTGTATATGTGTAGACTGTGTAGTGTGTGTGAATGTGTGTGTGTATATATGTGTATGCTGTGTGAATGTGTGGGTGTGTATATTTATTTATTTTCTAGTACATACATTCACATTTAACAAAAATATCCTAAATTACCCAAATTTCATCATGTATAACCTACAGTAGAGAATACATTTGTTTGCACTTTTTCAATAAAGTTTTACACTGACTACTAATTAAAGGGACAGGAAACCCCAACATTTTCTTTCATAATTCAGAGCAAGGGATGTGATTTTAAACAACTTTCTAACTTCTGTTATCTAATTTTCTTTGTATTCTTTGTTGAAAGTCATAACTAGGTAGGCTCAGGAGGAATATCAATGCACTACTTGCAGTAGCCTGTGGTTTAAAGGGCTCCACTAAATGTGAGCAATTGTTCTTCCAGTCCTCAGTATTACCCAACTGTCATATAAACACTGGCATATACACTAGAATTGATGCATTTTCTTCAAGCCAAACCAGAACACTAACAGCAATCATCAAAAAACTGAATAAAATGGCTAAATCTGGATCACAACTTCATCATAAATTTGGGCACATAATTCAAAACCCAAACTGTCCGGGTCAATCCTGGACAGGTGGCAACTCTTATATATACACACATAAAGACTGACATATACACACACACACATAAACACTGACATATATACAGACACACATAAACACTGACATATATACACACACACACACAAAACATAAAGACTGACATATATACACACACACATAAAAACTGACATATATACACACACATACACTGACATATATAAACATACACATAAACAATGACATATATACATACACACACACCACATAAAGACTGACATATATATATATATATATATATATATATACACATAAACACTGACATATATATATATATATATATATATATATATACACACACACACAAAACATAAAGACTGACATATACACACACATAGACATTGACATACAGACATACATACACTGACATACACACATCTACAAAAAATTGCAGCGCTGCGCTAATGTTCGGTTGGCTTGAAGAAAAGGTGGCAACCCTACACGAGGCAGCTGCCTAATTATTAGTGCCCCCCCCCCCCCAGTTTTGACTGTTATATCTTATGTGCCCCCCCCTATATTTTGTTCCTAGAGTCGCCACTGTACACAGTGAAGTCCTCAGGATGCTTCCAGGTAATCAGAAAGACAATCCAATGTATGTTAAGTCCCAAAAGGATAATATCCAAGATATCTTAAGCACGTCCAAGTGTATACAACACTAAAGATACATAAACCTAAAAACAAAGTTCCAAGGAATAGTCCCTTACGCGTTTCAAAGGCTTGATATCCTTCTTCCTCAGAGGGTTCCTGTATACTGAATGTAAACATCAGGCGGGTACTTTTAAAACTGTGCGGCGGCACGCGCCTAAAAACGCCCTTCAGGCTGATTGGATTGGGGTTAAGTCGCATGTTGATGTGTGTCGTAGTGGTACTGATTATACAGAATATGCACTATGGAAAGTCTAAATGGACAAACGGTTGCCATAGCAACCGGAGAAAACATTATGTTGGTGT
Organism: Bombina bombina; assembly: GCF_027579735.1. Lineage (NCBI taxonomy): Eukaryota > Metazoa > Chordata > Amphibia > Anura > Bombinatoridae > Bombina > Bombina bombina. The sequence continues at coordinate 85,140,851 of NC_069506.1, read as the reverse complement.
ATGACATAACATGATCTCATTAGCCTTAACCCTTAACCCTTAACCCTATTGTACTGAGATAACCAAGGAATATGTATAATAAACATAGTGGCGCTATCTCATTCGTCTGTGAATTATGGGCTGCAGTTAACGAGGCAAGTGCTTGCCATAGAAACTCGAAAATATATATATATATATATATAAAAGCAGTACATGTATTCCACAAATGTGTAACGTAGTCTGAGTGATTAGTGAGCTACACAAAGTCTGGATGGCCGGATGCTAGATTTAAATTCATTGCGGTAGAAAAGACAAGCGTTTGCCTTCACGAACGAAAGGGATAAACAGGGCATATATTACAAAGATGTGTGACGTAATGACATAGTCAAAGTGGTTAATACGCTATGGGAAGTCTAGTGAACACATAGTTGTCATAGTACTTAGGCAACAAAAGGGGGACATCAATGTATAGTACGTTTTAAAAAAACTCAACCTTTAGAAATGTATAAAGAAAATTAAGATTTAAAAATAGAATACCCACTTAGTGAGCATAAAATAAAAAAATAGCTCTATGCATTTGAGAAATAAACAATAGGCATGGAGCCAGAAGTACGTATTACATATTATTAAAAGCGAGGATGAAAGATAGTGTGTGTGTGTGTGTATGTGTATGTATGTATGTATATATATATATATATATATATATATATATATATATATATATATATATATATATATATATATATATATATATATATATACACACACACATCCCTAATATGAATCCATTTTTCAGATTAGGGTATATATAGTTCGGTCCACCAATTACTGTATGTATGTTTGTTTTAGAAATAAAATTATAAACATGAGAACATGTGATCTTATTTACATAGACCATTTGTTCCAAATAGTTGAAGATGGGTAGAACGATGTAATAATATCCATAAAACAAAACCAGAGACAGAGAGCCATCACAGTATAACATTATATATAATGCTATTTACCTCCAGGAGGGTGTTATTCCCCATAATCTGAAAGTAAAGCTGAAGGGAGAGATATTTGTATCTCAATTGCTACTTGAGGGGCATTAAATGACATATGAAACAATGTCAATAAAAAGTATAATATTAGTTCAAGTAGTTACTTAGACAAGGACACACAATAGAACACATGATATAATCGGTACATAAGTATCTGACCGAAAAATCAATAAGTACAAAACTGGAGATCTAGGGTTAGATCTATGTATATGTAGGAATCTAGGACACACAAAACAAGTGTATAGATGTAGTGAATCCAAACTTTTATAGAATCATATTCCTACAATTATTCCAGAAATGCTGTCGTCAATGTCTTTATTAAGACCTTTTGGAGTCAGTGTTTAATTGGTAAATCCAAAAGGTCTCACATTTCCTTAGATGTAGTTCTTTATTAACCCCTTCAGGGGTCTTCTTGACATGTTCATGTACAGTTCCTTTCAAGTACTTGGGATCTCTATTGTGACATGCTCTATAGTGTGCTGAAAGACTGTGGGTTTTTTCTCCTCTTTCAATATTTTTAATGTGTTCACTTAGGCCTAGATTTAGAGTTGGGCGGTAGCCGTCAAAACCAGCGTTAGAGGCTCCTAACGCTGGTTTTGGGCTACCGCCGGTATTTGGAGTCAGTCAGGAAAGGGTCTAACGCTCACTTTGCAGCCGCGACTTTTCCATACCGCAGATCCCCTTACGTCAATTGCGTATCCTATCTTTTCAATGGGATCTTTCTAACGCCGGTATTTAGAGTCTTGGCTGAAGTGAGCGTTAGAAATCTAACGACAAAACTCCAGCCGCAGAAAAAAGTCAGTAGTTAAGAGCTTTCTGGGCTAACGCCGGTTTATAAAGCTCTTAACTACTGTGCTCTAAAGTACACTAACACCCATAAACTACCTATGTACCCCTAAACCGAGGTCCCCCCACATCGCCGCCACTATATTTAAATTTTTTAACCCCTAATCTTCCGCTCCGTACACTGCAGCCAACTACGTTATCCCTATGTACCCCTAATCTGCTATTTTAGGAAGTCTTGATCCAAGCCTTGGAAGTGTTGATCCAAGCCCAAGCGGGGGGCTGAAGAGTGACGTCCATCCTCGGGCTGAAGTCTGGATCCAAGCGGCGACTGAAGAAATCCATCATCGGGCTGAAGTCGGAAGTCCATCATCGGGATGAAGTCTTCTATCAAGCAGCATCTTCAATCTTCTTTCTTCCGGAGCGGAGCCATCTTGTTCCCAGCCGACGCGGATCCATCCTCTTCTAACGACGCCTACTAGCCGAATGACGGTTCCTTTAAATGACGTCATCCAAGATGGCGTCCGTCGAATTCAGATTGGCTGATCCGATCAGCCAATCAGATTGAGCTTGCATTCTATTGGCTGTTCCGATCAGCCAATAGAATGCGAGCTCAATCTGATTGGCTGATTCCATCAGCCAATCAGAATTTTCCTACCTTAATTCCGATTGGCTGATAGAATCCATCTTGGATGACGTCATTTAAAGGAACCATCATTCGGCTAGTAGGCGTCGTTAGAAGAGGATGGATCCGCGTCGGCTGGGAACAAGATGGCTCCGCTCCGCTCCGGAAGAAAGAAGATTGAAGATGCTGCTTGATAGAAGACTTCATCCCGATGATGGACTTGCGACTTCAGCCCGATGATGGATTTCTTCAGCCGCTGCTTGGATCCAGACTTCAGCCCGAGGATGGACGTCACTCTTCAGCCCCCCGCTTGGGCTTGGATCAACACTTCCGAGGCTTGGATCAAGACTTAAGAGGACGGATCGGTGAACCTGGCAGGGTGAAGATAAGGTAGGAAGATCTTCAGGGGCTTAGTGTTAGGATTATTTAAGGGGGGTTTGGGTTAGATTAGGGGTATGTGGGTGGTGGGTTGTAATGTTGGGGGGGGGTATTGTATGTGTTTTTTTTACAGGTAAAAGAGCTGAATTCTTTGGGGCATACCCTGCAAAGGGCCCTGTTCAGGGCTGGTATGGTAAAAGAGCTTTGAACTTTTTTAATTTAGAATAGGGTAGTGCATTTTTTTATTTTGGGGGGCTTTGTTATTTTATTAGGGGGCTTAGAGTGGGTGTAATTAGTTTAAAATTGTTGTAATATTTTTCTGATGTTTGTAAATATTTTTTTATTTTTTGTAACTTAGTTCTTTTTTATTTTTTGTACTTTAGTTAGTTTATTTCATTGTATTTATTTGTAGGTATTGTATTTAATTAATTTATTGATAGTGTAGTGTTAGGTTTAATTGTAGGTAATTGTAGGTATTTTATTTAATTAATTTATTGATAGTGTAGTGTTAGGTGTAATTGTAGGTATTTTATTTAATTTATTGATAGTGTAGTGTTAGGTTTAATTGTAACTTAGGTTAGGATTTATTTTACAGGTAATTTTGTAATTATTTTAACTATTTTAGCTATTAAATAGTTCTTAACTATTTAATAGCTATTTTACCTGGTTAAAATAAATACAAAGTTACCTGTAAAATAAATATTAATCCTAAAATAGCTACAATATAATTATAATTTATATTGTAGCTATATTAGGGTTTATTTTACAGGTAAGTATTTAGCTTTAAATAGGAATAATTTATTTAATAAGAGTTAATTTATTTCGTTAGATTTAAATTATATTTAACTTAGGGGGGTGTTAGTGTTAGGGTTAGACTTAGCTTTAGGGGTTAATCCATTTATTACAGTAGTGGCGAGATTCGGTCGGCAGATTAGGGGTTAATAATTGAAGTTAGGTGTCGGTGATGTTAGGGAGGGCAGATTAGGGGTTAATACTATTTATTATAGGGTTATTGAGGCGGGAGTGAGGCGGATTAGGGGTTAATAACTTTATTATAGTAGCGGTGCGGTCCGCTCGGCAGATTAGGGGTTAATAAGTGTAGGTAGCTGGTGGCGACATTGTGGGGGGCAGATTAAGGGTTAATAAATATAATATAGGGGTCGGCGGTGTTAGGGGCAGCAGATTAGGGGTACATAGCTATAATGTAGGTGGTGGTGGTGTACGGAGCGGCAGATTAGGGGTTAATAATAATATGCAGGTGTCAGCGATAGCTGGGGCGGAAGAATAGGGGTTAATAAGTGTAAGGTTAGGGGTGTTTAGACTCAGGGTTCATGTTAGAGTGTTAGGTGCAGACGTAGGAAGTGTTTCCCCATAGAAAACAATGGGGCTGCGTTAGGAGCTGAACGCGGCTTTTTTGCAGGTGTTAGGTTTTTTTTCAGCTCAAATGGCCCCATTGTTTTCTATGGGGGAATCGTGCACGAGCACGTTTTTGAAGCTGGCCGCGTCCGTAAGCACCGCTGGTATCTAGAGTTGCAGTGGCGTTAAATTATACTCTACGCTCCCTTTTTGGAGCCTAACGCACTGAAAACCCAGCCATTCTGTGAACTCTAAATACCAGCGGTATTTAAAAGGTGCGGGGGGAAAAAAAGCACGAGTAGCTAACGCACCCCTTTGGCCGCAGAACTCTAAATCTAGGCGAAAGTCTTTTCTGATATATATTTATATATATGTGTGTGTGTGTGTATATATATATATATATATATATATATATATATATATATATATAATATAAATATATATGTGTGTGTGTGTGTATGTATATATATATGTGTGTGTATGTATATATGTATGTATATATATATATATATATATATGTGTGTGTGTATGTGTGTATATATATATATATATATATATATATATATATATATGTATCAAAGGGTAAACAGCGCTTATAGATATTCTTAAAAACTGTATATATGAGAGTCTCAACAGAGTTGGTTGGCAAAGAAAAAATGAAAAAAATTTTTATATGGATATACGTATGTAAATAAAAGTCTTAGATCAAATATTGAAATGTTGAGATCCTAGTGCAATGAAGGAGTAATAGATACCCTTACCAAAAGTTACCTCAATCCTATGAGGTAAGTTTGCCGCATTGGAAGGTGTATCTCGTGGTTTGATGAATCCTAGATGTTCTGATCTGTGTAGTTTCACTGCCTCTTGGAGTAGAGTGGGATGTAGGTCCCCTTTGTCCTCTTTTCTTTAGGAAACTTCCTGTATTTGTTGCCTCTTGGAGCTTGGTTTTCTTGTCTTGGTATAAACTTTCTTGTCCAGATATATACCCAAAAAGACAGAAAACAGCAAAGATAGTGTAATACCGTTTTATTCAATAATAGTATAGACAATAACATATATCACACTCACATTTTATGTCCTCACTGTATGAGGTATTGTAACAGCACATAGGTTTAGAGGTGAATTCACAGGTGGTTATGTCCCAAGCCAGTCAGGAAATAAAGTCAGTATTCCTTAGATGTCACAAGCAATGATTTCAGCCAAGCTCAAATGTAACAAATGATTTATCCGGTTAGTATTGCTAGTTAGGTCGGTGACTATAAAGGGCTGGTCTGTTCATATATTCAGGTATATCCAGTATTTTAGTATAAGTCACACCATTAGCAGATGGCCAGATAAAAGTTGTTAATGCAATTGTTAGCAATGCTGCATGTGCACACAGGTTAATACAGCAACAGTCTGGCGGGTCAGGCAGTATATAGAGTTGATAACAGATCAAAAGTTCAATTCATACATAAAATGTAAGCTTAAAAAACCACACAGTTTAAAAACAGTTAAAAGCTAATAAAAAGGTAAATAGTGTTACCCTAATAGTGGTACCCTAACGCGTTTCAAAGGTTTATATATCCTTCTTCCTCAGAGGGGTTTGTTGTAGCTCCGGCGTGTGTTTGACTTTATTCATACCCACAGGGCGGCGGCACGCCCAGATGTGGGTTGGTTCAATCCTATTGGTTCATGTGACCTAATGTCACGTACATGTATTTGTAGTGTAAGGACTATATCAGTGTATATTATGAGCATTAGAGAGGTGCATAAGGCACGCAAATACGTATATGATTTCAATTCTCTGTTTTTATCCCAGTTTATCCGCTATTTAGATTTTGCGGTTCTATTCCAAATACGGATGACGTCATACGTAGACGTCTTGGCTTATAAGCGTATCTCTCTGCCTTATGGGACATGTAGTTGATTTCATGTCCCATAGAATTACACAATAGAGTACTCTGAGCCCAAATGACTCAGCTTCTAAGCGCTTTTTCAAGCCTGCTGGGAGATGTAGTTAGTTATGAATCCTATAGGTATACAAAATATAGTAAACAATGCCTAGCGGATTATTAAGGGAGTTCCAAATCTTTACACATAACAGCCGTACAGCGGTATCTCTGTTTTAAAAATTAGTTGACATATTTCATGGCTCATTATAGTGACTAGATATTGAGTATGTTACAAGCATAACACTGTAATGTACAATGAATTTTAGTATACTAGAGAATTAGTATTACTAGTTTTCTATTTCCCACCTATGTGTCTAGTGATAAATGTAGATTCAACTATGGATAGTGTATAGACTAATACAGTTGTATTGATAATTCCTTTATGTTAAATAGAGTGAACTGAATGTTATAAATACTGATGTAATGGTAGATATTTAAAGCATGTCTTATAGTAGTGTGTTCTTTGTATTATATTGGAATTATGTATTAATATAATAGAAGGTACTTTTTTTTAAATTACTGACAAATTTGCAGTAATATAGCTAGATAAAGAGAAAAGGACAAAAGGAAAAAAGAGAGAAAAGAGAGGGAATATAATTTTTACTGTTCAAGGTATGCAGCTATATCTATATCTCTGTTCAGACCCTTAGGAGTCATGGTCCCTAGTTTGTGAATCCAGAAGGTTTCCCTTCGTCTCAGATATAGCTCTTTACTGATACCTTCTGGGGCTTCCCTAACTTGTTCAAGTATGCTGCCTCTGAGGCATGTAGGATCAAGATTATGTTTTAATCTGAAGTGATTTGATACACTGTGTTTCTTTAGACCGTTTTCAATATTTCTAATATGTTCCAGTAGTCTCACCTTATAGGGTCTTATGGTACGTCCTATGTATTGTAGCTTGCAGTCACATTCTAGTAGGTATACTACATGGTCAGTTCTGCAATTTGTTAGTGTTTCTAAATCCCAAGTTTTGTTATCAACAGATGATGTGATTTGTTTAGTTGGTTTAGTTTTATTATAATGGTGTTTGCATGATTCACAATTTAGGCGATTGCATTTGAAAAATCCTTTTGTTTTATTATGTAACCAATTGGTAGTAGTTTTTATTGCTTTATTTTCCTTTAGTTTGCTTGGAGCAATAATTGCCCTTAGATTTGTACTTTTTCTAAATACTATTTTCGGATTTGTTCTGGTAATTTCATTTAAGAGGATATCCTTCTTAAGTATGTGCCAGTGTTTCTTAAAAATAGTCTTTATTGTGTTTGCTCCCTCATTGTATGTTGTTATCATCAATGGGACATTGTTCTGTTTCTTATTTTTCTTTGTAGTATTCTTGATCCTAAAGCTAAAACTAGAAATCTATCCATTAATGAAGAACAACTAGTCTTAGAAACCAATTTAGAACTTACTAATCCTAAGAAGCTTTTTGAAAAATTAGAGAAACTAAGCAAAAAGCAATTACAGAATTGGTATGATAGTCTAAATCTGGAGAGGTACATTAAATATAACATAGTACCACAAGGTCTACTACTAGAAAAAACGCCCATATTCGAGGACACTGAAATCGAATTACTTTCAGAATGGGACTCTGCTTTACATAAATGTTCAATTACATTAATGAACATACTCATAAAGTATAGAGATAAAAAAGTAGACACCTTAACAGAACAAATCACAGATATTAGACAAAGACTTAATAACTTCAAAGGAGATGTCTACTACAATGAACTAGACAGAGAAAATAAAAATAAAATACTGAGACATGAAAAAGTTGTAGAAAACAGAAAAAGGGACAAATTCTTGAAAGATCTAAAGTTATACAAGAATAAAATAAAAGAAGATGAACACATCTCACAGAACTTGGGGTTCAATTATGAATTCAAAGACAATGAAATAAACAATGAACCAAAGGAGAGACCAGATGAGGATAATTTCGAGGAAATTTACTCACCCAGTTTTTCAGTAAATTACCCACAAAAAAATAAAAACACAATTAAAACACCTTATAAGAATAATGGCTATAAACAACAGCCATACAAAGCTATTAACAGAAATTACTCTGACCCTCTAAATAACAGACAACCAGCACCTAGACAACACAATACTCATCCTAATACACATTTTTTAGGACAACGCCCACCATCACACACACCATACCAGAATACATATCACTCAAACAATCAGAGAATACATCACAGGAGACACAACTACGACATACAGTATCAGAACTTTGCTCCTCACCCACATCATCCACACCAAACATACAATCATCATCCTTACCACTCATACAATACACAACACACTCAGAATCCACAGCATCCTCAACACAGAGCACCATTACTACCTCTCCCAGAGATAGTAGCCCCATACACTCCACATTGGAGGAAAAAAACAAACCAACAAAAAAGGAGAAGAGAGGAGGGAGGAGACGGGGATGTAGAGCAGGAAGACGCCTACAATCAAAAAAGAATAAAGTCAACAAAACTATAGATACACTACCCAATGATATTATTTCTGAAGTGAAAATATTCAATCTTTCTACTAAAATAAATCTGACACCAGCAGAATCTAACATCTTAAAAAAGGGCCTGGCATTTGCACCAACTAAAGGTCCAAATCCATTCAACTTATTCATTGATTTGCACAAATACATCAGGAAACTAACATTAAACAGACACTTTCAAAAGGCACAAAAAGAAAGATTAACAAATTTAGATACACTTAATACAGACTATGTGGATGATGAAGACTTAGAAACTCTGATCAACTTAGAATCATTGCTATCAGAGAATAACACACAAAGTCAAAATGAGAGCATGTCTATAACAACTTTACCAACAGTAAAATATCCTCCTAATTCTAAATTCAAACCAGTATCCACTTTTTTCCCCACACAATCAAAGGGAAATTATATACCAGTATTCGAAAAGCTAGTACAAGAGGATCTCCAAAAAATGTGTGAAACATATAGAATTAATAATGATAACCTCACAAAGACAGAGAAAGCTACTTTAAAACAGATTAAAGAAAACAATGACATCGTCATAAGAGAGGCAGATAAGGGGGGAGGCATAATCATCCAAGATAGAATGGATTACATCAAAGAAGCTAAGAGACTATTAGGAGATTCCAAAACCTATCTATTATTGGAACAAGATCCAACAGACCGCTTTCTCAGAGAATACATAGATCTACTGGATAATGCAAAACATAATAATATCATTAACATCAATGAATTTAACTTCTTATCTGTAAGCGTACCAAAAACAGCTACCTTTTATCATATGCCCAAGATCCATAAATCTATAACTGACCCCCCCGGAAGACCAATTATTTCGGGCATTGGAACACTAACTACTAAGTTATCGGAATATATAGATTATTATCTCCAACCGCTAGTACCAACACTGAAATCACACATCAGGGATACCCCAGACACAATAAGTAAACTTACAGTTACTAAATGGAAAGAGAACTACTGCTGGTTAACTCTAGATGTCAGCTCCCTCTATACTAACATCCCACACACCAAAGGAATTCAGGCTCTAGATTACTGGCTTTCCAAACTCACCAATTTAGACACAAATAAAATTTCCTTTATTAAGGATTCAGCGATATTTACATTAGAAAAAAACTATTTCAAATTTCTGGAGGATTTCTACTTACAAATAGGAGGCACAGCTATGGGGACGAAATTCGCCCCCAGCTATGCCAACCTCTATATGGGCATGTGGGAAGATCTCTATATATGGAATAATAATCCTTATATCAAAAACATCAAGATCTTCCTTAGATTTATAGACGATATCATAATAATATGGGAAAAAGATAACACTCACTCCATAGAGGACTTCGTCAAGTACATGAACACCAATACGTTTAATTTATCATTTACAGACAAAACTAATGATACAGAGATCGAGTTTTTAGATCTCATCCTATACATAGAAAATAATAGCATTCAGACCAAACTATACAGTAAAGCAACAGACAGCAACAGCTATCTCAATGCACATAGTAGCCATCACCCAGCATGGCTACAAAGTATCCCCTATGGACAATTCCAACGTATCAGACTTTATTAATGAAGCTAAATCCTTAGAATGTAAACTACTAAGCAAGGGCTATAAAAGAGAAAATGTGAAAAAAGCTTACAATAAAGTGAAAAAAATGGATAGAAACAACATGCTCAAGAATACTACAAAGAAAAAGAAAAAACAGAACAATGTCCCATTGATGATAACAACATACAATGAGGGAGCAAACACAATAAAGACTATTTTTAAGAAACACTGGCACATACTTAAGAAGGATATCCTCTTAAATGATGTATTTGTGCAAATCAATGAATAAGTTGAATGGATTTGGACCTTTAGTTGGTGCAAATGCCAGGCCCTTTTTTAAGATGTTAGATTCTGCTGGTGTCAGATTTATTTTAGTAGAAAGATTGAATATTTTCACTTCAGAAATAATATCATTGGGTAGTGTATCTATAGTTTTGTTGACTTTATTCTTTTTTGATTGTAGGCGTCTTCCTGCTCTACATCCCCGTCTCCTCCCTCCTCTCTTCTCCTTTTTTGTTGGTTTGTTTTTTTCCTCCAATGTGGAGTGTATGGGGCTACTATCTCTGGGAGAGGTAGTAATGGTGCTCTGTGTTGAGGATGCTGTGGATTCTGAGTGTGTTGTGTATTGTATGAGTGGTAAGGATGATGATTGTATGTTTGGTGTGGATGATGTGGGTGAGGAGCAAAGTTCTGATACTGTATGTCGTAGTTGTGTCTCCTGTGATGTATTCTCTGATTGTTTGAGTGATATGTATTCTGGTATGGTGTGTGTGATGGTGGGCGTTGTCCTAAAAAATGTGTATTAGGATGAGTATTGTGTTGTCTAGGTGCTGGTTGTCTGTTATTTAGAGGGTCGGAGTAATTTCTGTTAATAGCTTTGTATGGCTGTTGTTTATAGCCATTATTCTTATAAGGTATTTTAATTGTGTTTTTATTTTTTTGTGGGTAATTTACTGAAAAACTGGGTGAGTAAATTTCCTCGAAATTATCCTCATCTGGTCTCTCCTTTGGTTCATTGTTTATTTCATTGTCTTTGAATTCATAATTGAACCCCAAGTTCTGTGAGATGTGTTCATCTTCTTTTATTTTATTCTTGTATAACTTTAGATCTTTCAAGAATTTGTCCCTTTTTCTGTTTTCTACAACTTTTTCATGTCTCAGTATTTTATTTTTATTTTCTCTGTCTAGTTCATTGTAGTAGACATCTCCTTTGAAGTTATTAAGTCTTTGTCTAATATCTGTGATTTGTTCTGTTAAGGTGTCTACTTTTTTATCTCTATACTTTATGAGTATGTTCATTAATGTAATTGAACATTTATGTAAAGCAGAGTCCCATTCTGAAAGTAATTCGATTTCAGTGTCCTCGAATATGGGCGTTTTTTCTAGTAGTAGACCTTGTGGTACTATGTTATATTTAATGTACCTCTCCAGATTTAGACTATCATACCAATTCTGTAATTGCTTTTTGCTTAGTTTCTCTAATTTTTCAAAAAGCTTCTTAGGATTAGTAAGTTCTAAATTGGTTTCTAAGACTAGTTGTTCTTCATTAATGGATAGATTTCTAGTTTTAGCTTTAGGATCAAGAATACTACAAAGAAAAATAAGAAACAGAACAATGTCCCATTGATGATAACAACATACAATGAGGGAGCAAACACAATAAAGACTATTTTTAAGAAACACTGGCACATACTTAAGAAGGATATCCTCTTAAATGAAATTACCAGAACAAATCCGAAAATAGTATTTAGAAAAAGTACAAATCTAAGGGCAATTATTGCTCCAAGCAAACTAAAGGAAAATAAAGCAATAAAAACTACTACCAATTGGCTACATAATAAAACAAAAGGATTTTTCAAATGCAATCGCCTAAATTGTGAATCATGCAAACACCATTATAATAAAACTAAACCAACTAAACAAATCACATCATCTGTTGATAACAAAACTTGGGATTTAGAAACACTAACAAATTGCAGAACTGACCATGTAGTATACCTACTAGAATGTGACTGCAAGCTACAATACATAGGACGTACCATAAGACCCTATAAGGTGAGACTACTGGAACATATTAGAAATATTGAAAACGGTCTAAAGAAACAGTGTATCAAATCACTTCAGATTAAAACATAATCTTGATCCTACATGCCTCAGAGGCAGCATACTTGAACAAGTTAGGGAAGCCCCAGAAGGTATCAGTAAAGAGCTATATCTGAGACGAAGGGAAACCTTCTGGATTCACAAACTAGGGACCATGACTCCTAAGGGTCTGAACAGAGATATAGATATAGCTGCATACCTTGAACAGTAAAAATTATATTCCCTCTCTTTTCTCTCTTTTTTCCTTTTGTCCTTTTCTCTTTATCTAGCTATATTACTGCAAATTTGTCAGTAATTTTAAAAAAAGTACCTTCTATTATATTAATACATAATTCCAATATAATACAAAGAACACACTACTATAAGACATGCTTTAAATATCTACCATTACATCAGTATTTATAACATTCAGTTCACTCTATTTAACATAAAGGAATTATCAATACAACTGTATTAGTCTATACACTATCCATAGTTGAATCTACAATTATCACTAGACACATAGGTGGGAAATAGAAAACTAGTAATACTAATTCTCTAGTATACTAAAATTCATTGTACATTACAGTGTTATGCTTGTAACATACTCAATATCTAGTCACTATAATGAGCCATGAAATATGTCATCTAATTTTTAAAACAGAGATACCGCTGTACGGCTGTTATGTGTAAAGATTTGGAACTCCCTTAATAATCCGCTAGGCATTGTTTACTATATTTTGTATACCTATAGGATTCATAACTAACTACATCTCCCAGCAGGCTTGAAAAAGCGCTTAGAAGCTGAGTCATTTGGGCTCAGAGTACTCTATTGTGTAATTCTATGGGACATGAAATCAACTACATGTCCCATAAGGCAGAGAGATACGCTTATAAGCCAAGACGTCTACGTATGACGTCATCCGTATTTGGAATAGAACCGCAAAATCTAAATAGCGGATAAACTGGGATAAAAACAGAGAATTGAAATCATATACGTATTTGCGTGCCTTATGCACCTCTCTAATGCTCATAATATACACTGATATAGTCCTTACACTACAAATACATGTACGTGACATTAGGTCACATGAACCAATAGGATTGAACCAACCCACATCTGGGCGTGCCGCCGCCCTGTGGGTATGAATAAAGTCAAACACACGCCGGAGCTACAACAAACCCCTCTGAGGAAGAAGGATATATAAACCTTTGAAACGCGTTAGGGTACCACTATTAGGGTAACACTATTTACCTTTTTATTAGCTTTTAACTGTTTTTAAACTGTGTGGTTTTTTTAAGCTTACATTTTATGTATGAATTGAACTTTTGATCTGTTATCAACTCTATATACTGCCTGACCCGCCAGACTGTTGCTGTATTAACCTGTGTGCACATGCAGCATTGCTAACAATTGCATTAACAACTTTTATCTGGCCATCTGCTAATGGTGTGACTTATACTAAAATACTGGATATACCTGAATATATGAACAGACCAGCCCTTTATAGTCACCGACCTAACTAGCAATACTAACCGGATAAATCATTTGTTACATTTGAGCTTGGCTGAAATCATTGCTTGTGACATCTAAGGAATACTGACTTTATTTCCTGACTGGCTTGGGACATAACCACCTGTGAATTCACCTCTAAACCTATGTGCTGTTACAATACCTCATACAGTGAGGACATAAAATGTGAGTGTGATATATGTTATTGTCTATACTATTATTGAATAAAACGGTATTACACTATCTTTGCTGTTTTCTGTCTTTTTGGGTATATATCTGGACAAGAAAGTTTATACCAAGACAAGAAAACCAAGCTCCAAGAGGCAACAAATACAGGAAGTTTCCTAAAGAAAAGAGGACAAAGGGGACCTACATCCCACTCTACTCCAAGAGGCAGTGAAACTACACAGATCAGAACATCTAGGATTCATCAAACCACGAGATACACCTTCCAAAGCGGCAAACTTACCTCATAGGATTGAGGTAACTTTTGGTAAGGGTATCTATTACTCCTTCATTGCACTAGGATCTCAACATTTCAATATTTGATCTAAGACTTTTATTTACATACGTATATCCATATAAAAAAAAATTTCATTTTTTCTTTGCCAACCAACTCTGTTGAGACTCTCATATATACAGTTTTTAAGAATATCTATAAGCGCTGTTTACCCTTTGATACATATTCTCCTAATTGGTATAGACTGTGTCTATTACACAATATTTGTACTTTAATAGCTGCTCTATAAGATCTTCATACCTCTGACTAGCGCATTTACTAGAGTAACGCTTGTTTCTACTCATTGACACTGAGTGGTAACATTCTACTTAACTCTATATATATATATATATATATATATATATATATATATATATATATATATATATATATATATATATATATATATATATAGCAACAAGTGGTGAAGGATCCAAACGGATTGGTTCCGTATCCAGAAAAAACTTCACACATGCAATAGCCTCATCATTGGGAATTCGTTCCAGCACCTGCATACCAATAAGCGGTTTAGGATCAATCACAGGCTAACATGCACGTCTGACTTTGTCATTTACGCCATTATCTGTCCGTGCTCCATGTATTATATTGGAAAGACAGTGACATCCTTCAGGGAAAGATTTGCTAACCATAAGTCTGCTATACGGCAGGCAATAAGACAAAGGGCGTTCAGACCAGCCGGTAGCACGTCATTTTCTAAATGCCGGACACCGAATTTCATCACTTCGTACCATGCTGATTGATCATGTACCCCGCTCTAATAGGGGGGGTGATAGAGGACAGAGACTACTGCAACTGGAAGCTCGTTGGATATTCAACCTTGACACGGTTACCCCCCGTGGACTAAACACGAACATTGACTTTGGCTGCTGCTATAAGACCAGATGAAAAATTCCATCTGGGTCGGTTTGTCATATGATGTGTCCTTTTCTTGTTTCCCCTCTAATAATGTGGACCGTCTTGGTCCCTATACATAGCTTTTATGTATTGATAATACTCACTATGTGTCTGCATTTATCTTTTTGTTATGCTGGGGTTTGATTTTTTCAATGTGGGTTTTCACCTTGATACCTTCGAGTATAGATGGTGGTACTCACGGCCTTAGATTTGTATTATTATGTCTAATGTGCCCTTTTAATTGTGTTCTCCTTATTGGATTGGTCTGAATCACTGTACTACACCTAGCTAAGCGTAGAAGCTGTGTAATGCGGCGATGCTATGGCGTAAAGGGAAGTCTGCCTTAAAAAGCAGGCTAGAAGTAAAAAAGTGAGTCGTGAACCTCATTTGCATATCTCACCCAGAATCCTTTGCTGCTTTGGAAACAGTGTAATCAGAGAGTTTCTGGGATAAAAGCAAGTCTTCTGACTTGTCTAGATTTGTAAATGGTTTACACAATGAGTTATTTCCTCTACATTTTGGATTTAGTGGAGGATTTTAAACTCACTTTTTGCCTCCCCATATTTTAAATTGCTGTTGTGTGTGTGTGTGTATGTGTATGTGTGTGTATATATATATATATATATATATATATATATATATAAAATCAGTGTAAATATTTGCATAGGAAATTAGTACATCTAGGCAAGTATCCCCACTTGCTTTTCCCCAGAAATTTTTAATATACAATGTTCCCAATGCACAAGAGAATTGTGGGTAAGATATGCAAATTCTTAGTTTTTTGGCTTCAAAAATACTGTTTTGACACAGCGATCCTTTTAAACAGGATTATGACAGCAAACCAGAAATCACTCACTAGACAAGCCTGTTTCGTTCTTTTTGGAACTCATCAGTAGGAGATAGATTTCTGGTTGCTGCATTGGTAAAGCTATTTTCATGGTTAAACCAAAATTCATTAAAATTATGGGGGAGATAAAAAACTGAAATTAATTCTCCATGTCTCAAAATTAAATCAATGTAAATATTTGCATAGAAAATTAGTACAACTAGGCAAGTTCTTAATATACAATGTTTCCAATGCACAAGAGAATTGTGGGCAAGATATGCAAATTAGCCTAGATGTACTAATTTCCTATGCAAATATTTACATTGATTTAATTTTGAGACATGGAGGATTTTAATTTCAGTTTTTTATCTCCCCCCCCCCCCCATAATTTTAATGAATTTTGGTGTGTGTATGTGTATATATATATATATATATATATATATATATATATATATATATATATATATATATATATATATATATATATATATATATATATATTTTATTTATTTATTTTTTCCATTCTTACTTCTCTGCAGGATCATATGGAAATTCCTGCAGGAAATGTGAAACCTGAAAGAAAGGAATAAACTCCTTTTTGGAAATCTCAAATTCTTGTGTTAGATCATGCAATGATCTACAAACCCATGATCCCCTTTCTCTTAACTGGTCTAGGTATATTAAACCCTTTTTTGCCCAATCCTTAAAAATTTTAGAATTCAAGGCCGGGGTGAAATTGGGGTTACCCGCTATATATATATTTTGAAAAGTTGTGACTAATTTGCAGTCTTTTTATCAATTTATGCCAGGCCCAAATTACTTTATAAATGGTTGGAAATTGTTTAATTTTGGATGGCCATTTATCTTGATTTCAGTGTAAGAGTGCTTTCAAGGAGTATGGCCATACTAGAGTTTGTTCTAAAAACAACTCAGCAAAATAGTCTGCACCCGTTAGCCAGTCTAAAGCGATTTTTGCCATACTTACTAAATTATAGGTCTCGATATCTGGAAACGCCAGTCCACCAATCAAATTAAAAAGTGTGAGTTTAAGCGCGATGGCCTCCCCCCCCCCCCCCTTAAATAAACTGCAAAAATATCTGATTAAATGTTTTTGCATCAGGTAAAGAAGTTTGGGGAATATCACCATTTTAACTAGATTAATTTTGCCAGATATTGTTAATTGAAATTTAGACATTTAGGTCGAGTTTAATTTTTGAGAGGATTGGCAAGTAATTAAGGTCATACCATTCATTACTATCTTTTGACAATTTGATTCCTAGATTAGACTAAGGCCTCTTTAAAATGGTGTGAGTGATATGAGTCTTTGAGTTTATTTAACCAAAACATTTCTGATTTGAGTGTATTTACTTTGTAGCCTGAGAATGCACTAAACTCTTGTAAGATTTGGATTAATTTCGGAATATACCTATTGGTGTTGGCTATCAATACTAATAAGTCATCAGCATAAAGTAATGTGGTAGTCTTTATATTCCCTACTTTAATCCCTTCAATCTCTTTCCTTAAATATATACTACTAGGGGTTCTAAGGACAAATTAAAAAAAAAAAAGGAATTTGGTCAGCCCTGTCTAGAGCCTTTATATAAAGAAAAGTTTATAGTGGGGGTGTCATTAATTAAAACAGAGGAGTTTGAAGAGTTATAAATTAGCTGTACAAACTTTAGAAAGGCCCCCTCGATTCCAAACCTGGGAAGAGCTGAAAACAGGTGGTCCCAGGAAATGGAGTCAAAGGCCTTATCTGCATCAATTGAAATTATTGCGGCATCAGGACTTTTGGAGATGTTTCTCCTCTAAAGGTTAGAAGTTGTTTAGGATCAATTGTAATTTTTGCAATATGCGTGAGGAATTTCTTTCTGGCATGAAACCAACCTGATCCTTGTGTATGAGGTGGCTAATATTTAGTTTAAGTCTTTCAGCGATAATGCTCATCATTATTTTATAATCACTATTGAGAAGTGAGATCATAGTAACATTGTAACATAGTAACATAGTAGTTGAGGTTGAAAAAAGACCGAAGTCCATAGAGTTCAACTTATACAAAACTAAAATATATACAAAAAGCTCCAGTTAAGCTTAAATAATCCCACTAAAAGGTGACCCATTTAATACTAGCAATCATATCCATGAATATGGTTATTGGTTATGGGTATTGGCATTCACTACCTCCTTTGGTAATGAGTTCCATAATTGTATTGCTCTTACAGTGAAAAAATGTTTCCGTTGCAGGAGATTAAATCTCCTTTCCTCCAACCTTAAATTGTGACCTCTGGTCACAAACAATTTTCTTGGAATAAACAGCGCTTCTGCCCTCTCTGTATATGGGCCATCTCTGTATACACATTATACAAACATACATACTACGCACATACATGCACACAGACTGCATACATACATACATACACATTACACAAACATACATACACACTACACAAACATACACACTACATACATAGATACTTCATACACATTACACAAACATACATGCTACACACACACATGCACATAGACTGCATACATACATACTACATACACATAACACAAACATACATACACATTACACACACATACACAGACTTTAGAAGGATTTTTTTTTTTATGAAGCTGGTCAGATTGTGATAAGAACATATAGACTAGAAAGGCTGCTTTAGCAGCTAAAGGGTTAATAATGCAACTAAAACTAAAGCCTTGTGGGGTTTTTTTAAATATACCATTGAACAGAAACAAACCAAAAATAAACAAGCAAAAATATAATATTATTGTCACACCAGTTATAGCAGCTTCTCTACATAATGGAACTAATTGCCTGTTATCTCAGCAACACCTCTGGTCTCCAGCATGAGATCAATCAGGAGCTTGTTTAGTATGATAAAAAAAGAAAAAGTAAATATATCGGGGCCTAGTTATCAAGCCGTCTACTTTACCTGCCTTCGCCGGTTCAATACGCCCGCCTAAGCTCGCCTACCATCGCTGCCGCGGACCTGCAAAATTTTGCCTAAGTTATCAAAAAAGCTGTCAAAAAGCCGCACACCAAGTACGGGGCGATGAGCAGCGGACTGTGAGAGTTATCACTCATCCGATCTTGCTGCTCTTCGGCTTTTTGACAGCTTTATTGATACCCCTGTCACTAAGCACCCACACTAACTACACTGTTCTACCCCCTATACTGGCGCCCCCGGAGCCCCCCACAACTAAATAAAGTTATTAACCCCTAAACCGCCACTCCTAGACCCCGCCGCAACTCTTATGAATGTATTAACCCCTAAACCGCCGCTTCCGGACACCGCCGCCACCTACATTATACCTAGTAACCCCTATCCTGCCGCCCTCTATAATAAAGTTATTAACCCCTATCCTGCCGATCCCGGACCCCGCCGCAACTAAATAGTTTAACCCCTAAACCGCTGCTCCTGGACCCCGCCGCAACCTATATTAAACTTATTAACCCCTAATCTGCCCCCCCTACACCGTCACCACCTATAATAAATTTATTAACCCCTATCCTGCCCCCCCCCACACCGCCGCCACTGTAATAAATTATTAACCCCTAAACCGAAGTCTAACACTAACCCTATCACCCCCCTAACTTAAATATTAAATAAATCTAAATAATATTTCTCTTATTAACTAAATTAATCCTATTTAAAAATAAATACCTTTAAAATAAACCCTAATATAGCTACAATATAAATAATAATTATATTGTAGCTATCTTAGGATTTATTTTTATTTTACAGGCAACTTTCAATTTATTTTAACTTGGTACAATAGCTATTAAATAGTTATTAACTATTTAATAGCTACCTAGTTAAAATAAAGAGAAATTTACCTGTAAAATAAAAACTAACCTAAGTTACAATTACACCTAACACTACACTTTAATAAATTATTCCTATTTAAAACTAAATACTTACCTGTAAAATAAACCCTAAGATAGCTACAATATAATTAATAATTACATTGTAGCTATTTTAGGATTTATATTTATTTTACAGGTAACTTTGTATTTATTTTAGCTAGTTAGAATAGTTATTAAATAGTTATTAACTATTTAATAACTACCTAGCTAAAAGAAATACAAAATTACCTGTAAAATAAATCCTAACCTAAGTTACAATTAAACCTAACACTACACTATCATTAAATTAATGAAATAAATTACCTACAAATAACTACAATTAAATTAAATAAACTAACTAAAGTACAAAAAATAAAAAAAATAAGTTACAAGCATTTTAAAAATATTACAACAATTTTAAGCTACTTACACCTAATCTAAGCCCCCTAATAAAATAACAAAGCCCCCCCAAAATAAAAAAAATTCCCTACCCTATTCTACATTAAAAAGTTACCAGCTCTATTACCTTACCAGCCCTTAAAAGGGCCTTTTGCGGGGCATGCCCCAAAGAAAACAGCTCTATCTCCAACATTGGTGTGTCCGGTCCACGGCGTCATCCATTACTTGTGGGATATTCTCCTCCCCCACAGGGAAAGGCAAGGAGAGCACACAGCAAGAGCTGTCCATATAGTCCCTCCCAGGCTCCGCCCCCCAGTCATTCTCCTTGCCGCTCTGAACAAGTAGCATCTCCTCGGGGATGGTGAGGAGTTTGTGGTGTTTAGTTGTAGTTTTTTATTCTTCTATCAAGAGTTTGTTATTTTAAAATAGTGCTGGTATGTACTATTTACTCTGAAACAGAAAGAGATGAAGAGTTCTGTTTAAAAGAGGATTATGATTTTAGCAGACAGTAACTAAAATCAGTTGCTGTTCCCACACAGGACTGTTGAGATGAGAGAACTTCAGTTGGGGGGAACAGTTTGCAGACTTTTCTGCTCAAGGTATGACTAGCCATTTTTCTAACAAGACTGTGTAATGCTGGAAGGCTGTCATTTTCCCTCATGGGGATTGGTAAGCCATTTTCTTAGTCTCAAACAGAATAAAGGGCTTATTATGGGCTATACACTGGTAGACACTCTTAAGGGCTAAATCGATTGCTTTATTTAAGTATTATATGCAGTTTGAAGTTGAATTTCACACTTTTATAACATTGGGGAACGTTTTTAGCACCAGGCACTTGTTAAGACACCTTCCCAGTCAGGAAGGGCCTTTCTCTGTAGTAGGCAGAGCCTCATTTTCGCGCCATTACTGTGCAGTTACTTTTGAGTACAGTACATGCAGCTGCATGTGTGTGGGTCTGGAATCCACTAAAAACGTTCCTAGAAGGCTTCATTTGATATCATATACCCCCCTGGGATTGGTGAAGTCGCAGCAAAGGCTGTAGCTGGGACTGTAAGGGGGTTAAAATTAAAAACGGCTCCGGTTTCCACATTTTAAGGGTTAACAGCTTGAAAATTGGGGTGCAATACTTTGAATGCATTAAGACACTGTGGTGAAAATTTGGTAAAGATTGGATAATTCCTTCATAGTTTTTCACATATTCAGTAATAAAGTGTGCCCTGTTTAACATTTAAAGAGACAGTAACGGTTTTGTTTTAAAACGGTTTTTGTGCTTTATTAACCAGTTTAAGCCTGTTTAACATGTCTGTACCTTCAGATAGATCATGTTCTGTATGTATGGTAGCCAATGTGGTTCCCCCTTCAAATATGTGTGATAATTGTGCCATAGCGTCCAAACAAAGTAAGGACAGTACTGTCACAAATTGTAAAGTTGCCCAGGATGATTCCTCAGATGAAGGAAGTAGACATAGTTCTACATCATCTCCTTCTGTGTCTATACCAGTTATGCCCGCGCAGGCGACCCCTAGTACTTCTAGCGCGCCAATGCTTGTTACTATGCAGCAATTGACGGCAGTAATGGATAACTCCATAGCTAATATTTTATCCAAAATGCCAGCATTTCAGAGAAAGCGCGATTGCTCTGTTTTAAACACTGTAGAGCAGGAGGGCGCTGATGATAATTTTTCTGTCATACCCTCACACCAATCTGAAGTGGCAGTGAGGGAGGGTTTGTCAGATGGGGAAATTTCTGATACAGGAAGAATTTCTCAGCAGGCAGAACCTGATGTTGTGACATTTAAATCAAAATTAGAGCATCTCTGCGCATTACTTAAGGAGGTGCTATCTACTCTGGATGATTGTGACAATCTGGTCAACCCAGAAAAATTGTGCAAGATGGACAAGTTCCTTGAGGTCCCGGTGCACCCTGATGCTTTTCCGATACCTAAACGGGTGGCGGACATAGTGGATAAGGAGTGGGAGAAGCCAGGCATACCTTTTGTCCCTCCTCCTATATTTAAGAAATTGTTCCCTATGGTCGACCCCAGGAAGGACACATGGCAAACAGTCCCTAAGCTCGAGGGGGCAGTTTCTACTCTAGCCAAGCGCACAACCATTCCTATTGAGGACAATTGTGCTTTCAAAGATCCTATGGATAAAAAATTGGAGGGTTTGCTTAAAAAGATTTTTGTACAGCAAGGTTACCTCCTTTAACCTATTTCGTGCATTATTCCTGTCACTACAGCAGCGTGGTTCTGGTTCGAGGAACTGGAAAAGTCGCTCAGTAGGGAGACTCCGTATGAGGAAGTCATGGACAGAATTCACGCACTTAAGTTAGCTAATTCCTTTATTTTAGACACCGCTTTGCAGTTAGCGAGGTTAGCGGCGAAAAATTCAGGGTTTACAATTGGGGCGCGTAGAGCGCTCTGGCTAAAGTCTTGGTCGGCGGATGTATCTTCCAAGACAAAATTGCTTAATACCCCTTTCAAAGGTAAGACCCTTTTTGGGCCAGAATTGAAAGAGATTATTTCAGACATCACTGAGGGAAAGGGCCATGCCCTCCCACAAGATAAACCTTTCAAGGCTAAGAATAAGTCCAATTTTCGTTCCATTCGCAATTTCAGGAACGGACCGGCTTCCAACTCGGCAGCCTCTAGACAAGAGGGTAACGCTTCCCAGACTAAACCAGCTTGGAAATCAATGCAAGGCTGGAACAAGGGTAAACAGGCCAAGAAGCCTGCTGCTGCTACCAAAACAGCATGAAGGGGTAGCCCCCGATCCGGGACCGGATCTAGTAGGGGGCAGACTCTCTCTCTTTGCTCAGGCTTAGGCAAGAGATGTTCAGGATCCCTGGACACTAGAAATAGTCTCTCAGGGTTTTCTTCTGGAGTTCAAGGAACTACCCTCAAGGGGAAGGTTCCACATGTCTAACTTATCTTCAAACCAAATAAAGAGACAGGCATTCTTACATTGTGTAGAAGACCTGTTAAAGATGGGAGTGATACACCCAGTTCCAACTGTGGAACAAGGTCGGGGGTTTTACTCAAATCTGTTTGTAGTTCCCAAAAAAGAGGGAATTTTCAGACCAATTCTGGATTTAAAAATTCTAAACAAATTTCTCAGAGTTCCATCGTTCAAATGGAAACCATTCGAACAATTTTATCTACAATCCAGGAGGGTCAATTTATGACTACCGTGGATTTAAAGGATGCGTATCTACATATTCCTATCCACAAAGATCATCCAAGGATTTTCACAAAGGTGCTAGGGTCACTTCTAGAGGTTCTAAGACCAAGGGGTATTGCAGTGGCACCTTATCTGGACGACATTCTAATCCAAACGTCGTCTCTTTCCAAAGCAAAGGCTCATACAGACATTGTTCTAGCCTTTCTCATATCTCACGGGTGGAAGGTGAACGTAGAAAAGTGTTCCCTGTCTCCGTCGACAAGAGTTCCCTTCTTGGGAACGATAATAGATTCTTTAAAAATGAAGATCTTCCTGACAAAAGTCAGAAAGTCAAAGCTTGTCAAGTTCTTCACTCTATTCTGCAGCCTTCCATAGCTCAGTGCATGGTAGTAGTAGGGTTGATGGTTGCAGCAATGGACATAGTTCCTTTTGCTCAAATTCATCTAAGACCATTACAACTGTGCATGCTCAAGCAGTGGAATGGGGACTATACAAACTTGTCTCCAAAGATTCAAGTAGACCAGATGACCAGAGACTCACTCCGTTGGTGGTTGTCACAGGATCACCTGTCTCAGGGAATGAGTTTCCGCAGACCAGAGTGGGTCATTGTCACGACCGACGCCAGTCTATTAGGCTGGGGCGCGGTCTGGGATTCCCTGAAAGCTCAGGGTCTATGGTCTCGGGAAGAGTCTCTTCTCCCGATAAACATCCTGGAACTGAGAGCGATATTCAATGCTCTCCAGGCTTGGCCTCAACTAGCGAAGGCCGGATTCATAAGATTCCAGTCAGACAACATGACGACTGTAGCTTACATCAACCATCAGGGAGGAACAAAGAGTTCCTTGCCGATGAGAGAGGTATCCAAGATCATCAAATGGGCGGAGGATCACTCCTGCCATCTATCTGCAATTCACATCCCAGGAGTAGACAACTGGGAGGCTGATTATCTGAGTCGTCAGACTTTCCATCCGGGGGAGTGGGAACTCCACCCGGAGGTTTTTGCCCAGTTGACTCAATTATGGGACATTCCAGACATGGATCTGATGGCGTCTCGTCAGAACTTCAAGGTTCCTTGCTACGGGTCCAGATCCAGGGATCCCAAGGCGACTCTAGTGGATGCATTAGTGACGCCTTGGTCGTTCAACCTAGCTTATGCATTTCCACCGTTCCCTCTCCTTCCCAGGCTTGTAGCCAGGATCAAACAGGAGAAGGCCTCAGTGATTCTGATAGCTCCTGCGTGGCCACGCAGGACTTGGTATGCAGACCTGGTGAATATGTCATCGGCTCCACCATGGAAGCTACCTTTGAGACAGGATCTTCTAGTGCAAGGTCCATTCGAACATCCAAATCTAGTTTCTCTCCAGCTGACTGCTTGGAAATTGAACGCTTGATTTTATCCAAGCGCTGGTTTTCAGATTCAGTGATAGATACTCTGGTCCAAGCCAGAAAACCTGTGACTAGAAGGATTTACCATAAAATATGGAAAGGATATATCTGTTGGTGTGAATCCAAGGGATTCTCATGGATTAATATTCCCAGGATCCTCTCCTTTCTAACAAGAAGGTTTGGATAAGGGATTGTCAGCGAGTTCTCTAAAAGGACAGAGATCTGCTTTATCTGTCTTGTTACACAGACGACTGGCAGCTGTGCCAGATGTACAAGCTTTTGTACAGGCTTTGGTCAGAATCAAACCTGTTTACAGACCTTTGACTCCTCCCTGGAGTCTAAATTTAGTTTTTAAAGTTCTTCAAGGGGTTCCATTTGAACCCTTACATTCCATAGATATCAAGTTACTATCTTGGAAAGTTCTGTTTTTGGTTGCTATTTCTTCTGCTAGAAGAGTTTCTGAACTATCTGCTTTGCAGTGTGATCCACCCTATCTGGTGCTCCATTCAGATAAGGTTGTTTTGCGTACCAAGCCTGGTTTTCTTCCAAAAGTTGTTTCCAACAAGAATATTAACCAGGAAATAGTTGTCCCTTCTTTGTGTCCGAATCCAGTTTCAAAGAAGGAACATTTGTTACACCATTTAGATGTAGTCCGTGCTTTAAAGTTCTATTTAGAAGCAACAAAGGATTTCAGACAAAACTTCTTTTTTGTTTGTCGTTTATTCTGGTAAGAGGAGAGGACAAAAAGCTACTGCTACCTCTCTTTCTTTCTGGCTGAAAAGCATTATCCGATTGGCTTATGAGACTCCCGGACGGCAGCCTCCTGAACGAATCACAGCTCACTCTACTAGGGCTGTGGCTTCCACATGGGCCTTCAAGAACGAGGCTTCTGTTGATCAGATATGTGAGGCAGCAACTTGGTCTTCTCTGCACACTTTTGCCAAATTCTACAAATTTGATACTTTTTGCTTCTTCTGAGGCTATTTTTGGGAGAAAGGTTTTGCAAGCCGTGGTGCCTTCTGTTTAGGTAACCTGATTTGCTCCCTCCCTTCATCTGTGTCCTAAAGCTTTGGTATTGGTTCCCACAAGTAATGGATGACGCCGTGGACCGGACACACCAATGTTGGAGAAAACAGAATTTATGCTTACCTGATAAATTACTTTCTCCAACGGTGTGTCCGGTCCACGGCCCGCCCTGGTTTTTTAATCAGGTTTGAAAAATTTCTCTCTCTATACACTACAGTCACCACGGCACCCTATAGTTTCTCCTTTTTTTCTCCTAACCGTCGGTCGAATGACTGGGGGGGCGGAGCCTGGGAGGGACTATATGGACAGCTCTTGCTGTGTGCTCTCCTTGCCTTTCCCTGTGGGGGAGGAGAATATCCCACAAGTAATGGATGACGCCGTGGACCGGACACACCGTTGGAGAAAGTAATTTATCAGGTAAGCATAAATTCTGTTTTTGCCTGTAAAATAAAAATACACCCCCCCAACATTAAAACCCACCACCCACATACCCCTAATCTAACCCAAACCCCCTTAAATAAACCCAATACTACCCCCCTGAAGATTATCCTACCTTGAGCCGTCTTCAGCCAGCCGACCACCGATGGAACCGAAGAGAAGATCCGGAGCGGCAGAAGTCATCATCCACAGGGCGCTGAAGAAGTCTTCCATCCGATAGAAGTCTTCATCCAGGCGGCGTCTTCAATCTTCATCCATCTGGAGCGGAGCCATCTTCAGACGAGCCGACGCGGAGCCATCCTTTTCTTCCCGACAACTAACGACGAATGAAGGTTACTTTAAGGGACGTCATCCAAGATGGCGTCCCTTCAATTCCGATTGGCTGATAGGATTCTATCAGCCAATCGGAATTAAGGTAGGAAAAATCTGATTGGCTGATTGAATCAGCCAATCAGATTGAAGTTCAATCCGATTGGCTGATCCAATCAGCCAATCAGATAGAGCTTGCATTCTATTGGCTGTTCCAATCAGAATCAGAATCAATGGGAGTCTGACCATAGCGAAAGTTCATGTTCGCTGCTGCCCGACATCCCATTGATTCCTATGGTAGTTTCTACACCTAACACCCTAACATGTACCCCAAGTCTAAACACCCCTAATCTGTCCCCCCTACACCGCCGCAACTAAATAAAGTGTTTACCCCCTAAACCGCCGCTCCCGGAGCCCACCGCAAGCTATAATAAATATGTTAACCCCTAAACAGCCACTCCCGGAGCCCACCGCAAGCTATAATAAATATGTTAACCCCTAAACCGCTGCTCCCGGTCCCCACCACAACTATAATATATGTATTAACCCCTAAACCGCCGCTCCCGGACCTGCCGCCACCTACATTATACCTATTAACCCCTATCCTGCCCCCCCTACACCGCCGCCACTATAATAAATTTATTAACCCCTATCCTGCCCCCCTACACCGTTGCCACCTATAATAAAGTTATTAACCCCTATCCTGCCCCCCCTACACCGTCACCACCTATAATAAATGTATTAACCCCTATCCTGCCCCCCCTACACCGCCGCCACTGTAATAAAATTATTAACCCCTAAACCTAAGTCTAACACTAACCCTAACACCCCCCTAACTTAAATATTAATTAAATAAATCTAAATAATATTTCTCTTATTAACTAAATTAATCCTATTTAAAACTAAATACTTACCTTTAAAATAAACCCTAATATAGCTACAATATAAATAATAATTATATTGTAGCTATCTTAGGATTTATTTTTATTTTACAGGCAACTTTCAATTTATTTTAACTAGGTACAATAGCTATTAAATAGTTATTAACTATTTAATAGCTACCTAGTTAAAATAAAGAGAAATTTACCTGTAAAATAAAAACTAACCTAAGTTACAATTACAC
This sequence comes from Bombina bombina, assembly GCF_027579735.1. Classification (NCBI taxonomy): domain Eukaryota; kingdom Metazoa; phylum Chordata; class Amphibia; order Anura; family Bombinatoridae; genus Bombina; species Bombina bombina. Next base: position 85,113,140 of record NC_069506.1, on the reverse strand, counting down.
CTAATACTACACTATA